>NW_020187174.1:196907-196990 GCF_900000015.1 Plasmopara halstedii | reverse complement strand
ATTTGCACACACAAGCACGCATCACTTCTACCTCTGCCCTTCTTATATCCTTTAAGTTCAATTCCTACTAAGGATGGTTAGTT
>NW_020187174.1:196732-196897 GCF_900000015.1 Plasmopara halstedii | reverse complement strand
CTAGCCATTCGAGACAGCTGGATCGACTTGGGTTATACCGCAAGTCAGGGATCGAAGAATCGAGTCGAGAGTCCAGAGGAGTGTTGAGGTCGCCCACTACAAAGTGCGTCGCTTGATCCTCGAACCCTTCAGTCTCGATATTCTCAAAGAAATGTTGCTTTTCCG
>NW_020187174.1:193168-193279 GCF_900000015.1 Plasmopara halstedii | reverse complement strand
CTGATGACGCCGAAAACAAGTTCCGTGTGAGCTCTGGAACATGTAACGTGTTCTCAAGCCGGGCGGCGAACACGCGCTTACCTACACGCATATTGAGTGCAACGGTACATT
>NW_020187174.1:193034-193158 GCF_900000015.1 Plasmopara halstedii | reverse complement strand
CAGCAACTTAGGCAAGTCTGTGTTGAATTGGTATCGAGCATTCACATCAGACTGCGAGGGAATGAATGATCACAAGTTGTGGGCACTGTTCAAGAGTCAGTTACGCTCTCGTTTACGTCCGAAA
>NW_020187174.1:192922-193024 GCF_900000015.1 Plasmopara halstedii | reverse complement strand
TGCAACAAGCCAATGAACGGTTTGAATTTCTCGTTGCGTCAAGAGGCGAGCACAAGAAACGGAACAGTACTACGCCAACAAACGCCAGTTAATGGAGGCAGG
>NW_020187174.1:192825-192912 GCF_900000015.1 Plasmopara halstedii | reverse complement strand
TGTCGCTGGACAGCGTAAGGCTCGTGCAGAACAAAGTCGAGAAATCTTTAACTACTATGGACCGCTTGGCCATAAGGGGCAACATGA
>NW_020187174.1:192741-192815 GCF_900000015.1 Plasmopara halstedii | reverse complement strand
ACAAGAAACCGCACACGCGCATCTCGTAATGCTGCAAGTGCTAATATGCAATCTGATGTTGTTCCGCCTGCTGG
>NW_020187174.1:192481-192615 GCF_900000015.1 Plasmopara halstedii | reverse complement strand
ACGCCGAACCGTAGAGATGAAGCTACAAGTACCAGGTTTCCCATTAACATCGGGAACCGTTCAGGTGATGCCCATCTCGGAGAATAAGGATGTTATATTAGGCATGATGTGGCTTCGTGAGCAAAACCCGGATA
>NW_020187174.1:192057-192166 GCF_900000015.1 Plasmopara halstedii | reverse complement strand
GACGGCTACATGCAAGAATTGTGGCAAAGTTGGCCACATCTCTCCACAGTGTACTAGTTCGAAACGCAAAGAAGCGAATCGATACATTAGTGGGGCTCTGTATGCGATA
>NW_020187174.1:191201-191362 GCF_900000015.1 Plasmopara halstedii | reverse complement strand
TTGGATGCAAGGTATGACCTCATCCTAGGAATAGCATGGCTGCAACACCATGATCCATGGATTGATTGGAGGTTGAAGACCTTGGGCGCTACGCGCACGTCTCCTGGTGGAATTTTGGCGAGTCATGAACCTACCTCTGCTAGGAGACAAAGCGCTATTGA
>NW_020187174.1:188636-191191 GCF_900000015.1 Plasmopara halstedii | reverse complement strand
GAATGGTGGCAGCGTTGAGCTTATTGTAAGCGTGAACGATACGCCACTTGCCGTTCGGTTTCCGGACGCAAAACATGGTATCGAATGGGGAGACCCGCTCTCACGCACCATTCTTGCGTCGTGCCTCGCACAGAAAAGGCGTCAAAGACGTCACACTGCTCCTTGGGCAGGGACCATTGGCATGTTATACAGTATTTGGTTCCCGCAACCAGGTCGATCTCCTAACGCACACCTCGGTCCGGAGGTAGGACCGACGGTGGATGTTTTGGGAACGACGTGTTTATTCCTTTACCGAAGGATAGTACAAATCTGAGGGGTTCTTCAGGATCGAAGATCCCTTCGTGTGCTCAGCACCCTCTTGGTGTCCTCCAAGACAGCTTCATCCAGAAGCGACGACGAGTTGATCTCCTCTTCTGGTCGTATAATGACCACTTCGGCTAAGTCGCCTGCCTATAAGACACTGCCGAACACTTCGAGGGACATCTCGTCCAGCTCAAGAAGAGCATCCACCGCAGGCATAGCGAGGGTGACGTCGCCGTCATCCTCCTCCTAATATCGTTTACGAGAGTGTATAGCTATGCGCTATCGTCTACGGGAGCGTGCTGGGTCAGAGTCAACGCCCGGCGTCTTGCAGCTACCATACGGCGTCACTGTAGCTTCTTCCCGGAGGTTGCACGTCTCGGTAAAACCAGTGTGAAATTGCACTCAGAGTCATACAGTGTCAGACCTACCATCTGCTCCACTGGAGCCCTGATGTTTTCGTCGAGTGGATAACGCGCCACTCTACGCGCATCCGAATGGCCTTGCCCAGGATGCCTCGGACCTAGTCCGGCCACGATCCAACAACCTTCAAATTATGAGCCCAAACACGCTTCCTCTGCGCTTAACTACTGCAATTATTTATATTAGCCACACACCTACACATATAGTACAAAGAACGTATGATAAACTATTCCTGAACACAGACACGTTCGCCATACATATGTTTTGCAGTATACTCTACTTAAAAAAAGGCACGCTGAAACACTGACAATGTGATGAGCTTGCAAAGTGATAAAGTTGCTCGAATCATTTGCTTCTTGCGAAAAATGGTCACACATGTGGTATAAATGATACAATGAAGTGATATGAGCACATTGGGTGGGGTCGAGTTGAATTACCACGAGATTCTGCTTCAATATGAACTCGACATTTTGGTCGGTAATTTTTCTTGGGACTTGATTCCCAAGTTCTCCACCTCCTGGTTGAGGGAACTGAAAACCATGAACTGTAACTGCGCTTTCATTCGATGGACATTCGTACCAGAGAGCATCGCTGGGCCATCGCCTTCGGTGCCTCGGCTATCGGAGCAGCGCTCAGTGGGTGACGTGCCACTCCGCGTTCAGCCCGCGAGTCATACTCGAGACTCCTGTTCGACACACCTTCGGTATTCACCAACTCGGATACTCCGATCTTCAACACGTTGACCGTGTCGGTCCAGTGCCCACGCCAATAGCGTTTTCGCCTCCTAGCAGAGGTGATTTCGTGACTCACCAATGGTCCACCAGGAGACGTTCACATAACGCACAAGGTCGTCGACCTCCAATCGATCCATGTGTCATGGTGTTCCAGCCATGCCATACCAAGAATGAGGTCATACCTTGAATATAAGTCTAAGGATAAGCAGCGCTCCACGCTATGAAAGTCAAGAAACTTGACATCGATATCGACAGGGACCTTCGGCACCGTTACACGTGTCCCCATCGCTAAGCGGACAGTGACAGTGTCGCTCATCCGCGCCTTCAGCGCCTCAACATACATTCTTTCCGCCGCGGAGTGTTGAGCATAATCGCCTGACGTCCCAGAGTCGATCAGGATCGTCCAGGCTTTTCAAATCCCTTTACGATTGCTTTACGACCAGCAAGTCTGGCTTGCATAAATGTTCCGTGCTCAAAAGCACCGAGCTCTTCGGGGCTGGGCCCTGCTGACCTCTACCTTTTTTAGGCTCAATAGAACTCATCTCTCTCCCAGTAGGGCACCCCGCACCTACTGGGTGTAGTTGTTTCCCCGCGACAAACCAGAAGACTGGTAAGAAGCGGAATTTCGGTTTGATGAACCTTGACGTACCTTGCGCAGGGGACAACCAATTCGAAGGTGACGAGTGTCTCTACAGACAAAACACCGTCGGGTGTTCAAACGCTGCTCGGTACCCTGGAGCTCTTCCACCTCGTCCTATGCATAGCTGAAATACATCGGCTCTGGCCCGCTCGACGAGCTGCTAGAGTGTGTATTCCAGCTAAGTCGTGCCGACTAAAAGTTGAAATCGGCATTCAATGTCACATTCGCTGCTTCTTCAAAAGAAGACGGATGCACACGGAAGACTTCCATTATGGCCACGCCAGTAAGGAGGCTCTCCATAAAGACGGTCACTGTGACCGCCTCGGGAAGAAGATCGGCTGCCATCCCGACAATGAGTACGCAAATCTAGGATAAAGTCCACCAAATTCTTCTTTTATGTCGGGCGGCAAGGAAACGCGATCGCGCGCGATATGCTTGGTTAGGCGACGAGAACACTC
>NW_020187174.1:188415-188558 GCF_900000015.1 Plasmopara halstedii | reverse complement strand
TTCTTGAGGATCTCAGAACCCAAGCGTGACTGTCGCTTCTTGTTCATCTCGTCCAGGAGTTGCTCGTCCAGGACAGAGGAGGAATTTAACTCTTCCTGAGTGGTCTCTCGCTTGATGATCACCAACTCAGCGATCTCCTCGGA
>NW_020187174.1:188283-188405 GCF_900000015.1 Plasmopara halstedii | reverse complement strand
CCATCTGCTCCCGTGTCCGCTCCTCGGTTTGAGGAGCTGGACCAACCTTCTCGTGGGATTGGTGTCTGGGCCGGCACCGTTGCGCTGTTCAGCTTGTTCTAAGCATGAACAGACGCCACTTA
>NW_020187174.1:188094-188167 GCF_900000015.1 Plasmopara halstedii | reverse complement strand
GCGACGACAGGAGCTCGAATAAAGGCGAGGAAGACAAAGCTAGTCTTCCTCCCAAGAACCTCTCACTTGCCGT
>NW_020187174.1:187927-188084 GCF_900000015.1 Plasmopara halstedii | reverse complement strand
CTGCAAATTCGCAAATACTTCAAGTGCAACGCGAATTGCGTACAATGAATCGCGTCGTAGAACGTTCAGTCAGGCAGACAGGAAGCTATCGATTTCTTTAGGGACAAATAGGATACGCTTCAGCGCCTAAGCGCAGACGTTGCGAATTACGTCTACA
>NW_020187174.1:187759-187848 GCF_900000015.1 Plasmopara halstedii | reverse complement strand
TAGCTTCCGAGGCGATTAACACGCCTGGTGATGCGACTGCGAGCGCGAGCTCGCCTCGCAGTCCATCACCACTCAAGACTCCAAGCAAA
>NW_020187174.1:187158-187749 GCF_900000015.1 Plasmopara halstedii | reverse complement strand
ACTGCTGTATTTCGTAATCTAGCTGCGCCGCCACTGCAAGCATGCATCGGATCGTGTCTATGCGTGCGGCGGGTGCAAACATCTCGTGATAGTCCACACCGGGCCGTTGCGTGAAACGTTGTGCAACCAACCGGCCTTGTGGCGATCAATCGTCCCGTCCACGTTACGTTTTACCTTGAACAACCAGCGGCATCCAATAGGTTTCTTGCCAGCCGGTAGCTGCACTAGCCGCCATGTCTTGTGGCTTCGCAGAGAGTTCATCTCTGCTTTCATCGCTTGCTGCCACTCGCAATTCGGTGAGCGTAGAATCTCTTTGTACGTTGTAGCGCTTTCGTCAGCTGTTTCAGCGACTTAACAATATAGCGCGGCGTGTGTTGCTCGTAGTCGTTCAGTTGAAACGGTCGCTGGAATTCATCCTGGTAGCGCACCACCTCACGACGCTTACGGAGTGGCCGGATGTTGGATTCATCTTCACCATGACGACCAAGTGTTGACGACAGCTGCGTTGGGACCGGTAAGATTGACAAAGGTGGCGTCCATGGCATAGTTGTATCGTCTTGTGATGGCTCCATCAAAACATCCGATTTGCCA
>NW_020187174.1:186335-187148 GCF_900000015.1 Plasmopara halstedii | reverse complement strand
AAGAAGCGGCGACGGTCTTTTGCCTCTTGGATTTCCACGTCACGGCGCCCCCGTGTAGTAACATGACAAATCCGCTTACGGATCGGCGAGAATCAAGATCCGATGTCCAGCTGGCATCCGCGTAACCGTCGAGTGCACTTTCTCCGCCGCCATAACGAATCGTTGTGTCTTGTGTTTGTGTTGAGACGAGATACTCAAGGACGCGGCGTGCGGCCAACCAGTGTGACTTGTTTGGCATCTCGCAAAACTTGGCCACCTCCCCCACCGCGTGCGCAACGTCTGGACGCGTACATATTGCAGCGTACATCAAAGAGCCCACCAGCTCTCGATATGGGTGGTGAGTCAAGGGGGCATCGGTCTTTGCGGTGAGGGGTGTGTTTAGGTCGGCTGGGATCGTGGTTGGCTTACAGTCGGCCACCTGAAAACGTTCGGCAATTTTACGAATATAACCGCGTTGGTGTAGCTCCAATGTGCGTGTGGCACGGTCGTGTCGCACTTCTATACCCAAACAATAGCGTAACTTACCAATCTCCTTGATGTCAAACTGTATCTTTAGTCCGTCGCGCAACAATTTAATGTCGTCCAGTTCCAGGCCTATAACAATCAAATCGTCCACATAAGCAATCACCGCGTAAAATCCAACATGTGATACAGTCTTGACGAAAACACATGGATCGACCTTAAGGGACTCGAACCCTCGCTTGTTAAAGTGGTCCCGTAATGTCTCGTACCATGCCCGCGCGGCCTGTTTAGTACCATATAAAGCGCAGCAAACATACCAAACCTGGTTCAGATACGTCTTCATAGCTATCC
>NW_020187174.1:186082-186325 GCF_900000015.1 Plasmopara halstedii | reverse complement strand
CGCTCGGTGTCACGACTTCCTCAATCGAGACTCGTCGCAGACTCGTATCCAGCGGACGAAAGAAGTACTTGGTGGACTTCTCGGAGTTGGCCACTTGGAAGTCCAACGCGGTGTCCTGGTTGCACTGACTCACCCGCTTGACTGTTCCTTGTAGTTTTTCATAGCTTCATCGAAGAGCTCACCGTTCGAGACGCTACCCGCTGTACGATATCGGTCAAGTGCGTTGCAGGCGTCTTCAAAAGC
>NW_020187174.1:185198-185304 GCF_900000015.1 Plasmopara halstedii | reverse complement strand
GTCTAAAGTACAATGTTGCGCTATGGCACCGGAGCAGGAGGAATAGCGTGATCACTACACAAAAAAGGGTGGTAAGGCTCGGAGTGATCCGCATCGATCGATGCAA
>NW_020187174.1:185067-185160 GCF_900000015.1 Plasmopara halstedii | reverse complement strand
CCTTGATAAATCCTTTCTGCTCTGTGTCGATCAACTGCGGGAGGAATCGTTGTAGTCGATAAGCCAACGCTTTAGACTTAACATCGACTTGCG
>NW_020187174.1:182983-183231 GCF_900000015.1 Plasmopara halstedii | reverse complement strand
ACTTGAACAGGGCTGGAGCTGTTGCGGTCACTGACAAATAAGCGATGCTCGGAGATTATAGATAGATGAAATTGAAACTTGGACAGATGGTGTACGTCGCGGAATATGGTTTACTGGACGCCTACGATGTGATAATGGGAGATGACCTTCTCGATGAGCTTCCTACTATTGCGCTTAATACCGTTAGTATTCACGGACAGCAGCGCAACTTCGTTCCCGACCGAGACCACCTAAGCTGACACCATGGT
>NW_020187174.1:182798-182973 GCF_900000015.1 Plasmopara halstedii | reverse complement strand
CACGGGGAAGAAAATCCACAAATAAGGTGTAGCCACTCATCGTTTGCGTAGATTCCAGTCGCAGCGGCCATGACCAGTAGGTCGAAAAGAGCCAACGCTTCCGAGGTTCGATAGAGTTCGAATTCCTTAGTGTCAAGCAGCCATGTGTCTACCACCCGGAAGAGCTCTGCCCGAA
>NW_020187174.1:182456-182633 GCF_900000015.1 Plasmopara halstedii | reverse complement strand
AGTCGAATAGGTTGGCGTAACCTCTGCCCGTCCCCTTCTCCTCGCGGAGTGGAGACTTGAAAGCAGCACGCTTCTTGGAGTGCTCGTCGTGCATCGAACTCCTTCTGCCGATAGGCAGGAGTGCCAGGAAGGGGCTCGCCCCTGGCAGGCTCCTTGCCGCCCTTGCTTGGATTTTTT
>NW_020187174.1:182272-182343 GCF_900000015.1 Plasmopara halstedii | reverse complement strand
CCTCCGAGGCCTGCCCTCAAGGGTCGCTGGCAGAAGCCAGGACCCCGAGGCCAGGGGAGCTCCGGCAACCC
>NW_020187174.1:182007-182262 GCF_900000015.1 Plasmopara halstedii | reverse complement strand
TGCCGAACGTTTTCAGTTGGCCGACTGCAAGCCAACCGCGATTCCAGCCGACCCAAACACACCCCTCACCGCAAAGACCGATGACCCCTTGACTCACCACCCATATCGAGAACTGGTGGGCTCTTTGATGTACGCTGCAATATGTACGCGTCCAGACGTTGCGCACGCGGTGGGGGAGGTGGCCAAGTTTTGCGAGATGCCAAACAATTCACACTGGTTGGCCGCACACCGCGTGCTTAAGTACCTCGTCTCAAC
>NW_020187174.1:181782-181997 GCF_900000015.1 Plasmopara halstedii | reverse complement strand
CAAGGAGGAGCGCACTGCGATGCTGGCCGGCCTTGCCAAGAATAAAAACAACGTGAAGGAAAAAGGCGCGTGCTGGAGATGTGGTAGTGTCGGACACTACCATGCGATTGTCGAAAAGGCTTCGAACCAAAAGACGTGTCCCATACTGCTTTCTGTGCACTGGTCAGTGAGGGCGGCTTTGATGGGACTCAAACCCAAACTCTTGCTCTGACACG
>NW_020187174.1:181136-181703 GCF_900000015.1 Plasmopara halstedii | reverse complement strand
ATGATAGTCAAAACCATCCTCCCGCCGACGGTCTGCAAGGACCTGCTCGAGAGATTCACCGCTGTACTCGCTTCAGTTAAGGGCTCAGCTGTCTCGGTGATGGATTCGTCTCATACGCTTGGTTCGTCCTCGTCACGTGAAAGCGATACGCACGAAGAATGTCGTTCTCTTGATCTCCCGCCTTCGCCTGGGCTAGCTGGAGCAGAGACTTTCTTCTCCGCTTCCACCCCTCCCAGACAAGCCCTAGACTCGATGGATGACGAGTTGTTCGCTGCAGCTGCCGGATGTCTTGTATAATAGTCTGACGAACTGCGTCATCCTGAAGTGTTGTGGAGTTAAGGCGCCAATACGCAGGTAGTGGGCGACGACCTGGCGTACCCAAGGTCACCCGGAGAGCGAGATGATTCCCGCTATGTGGTGCCTGAAAATACCTCGCTTCTTCAAACCTTGAGCCAACCCAGTTATCACTGATAAAGACGTAGTCAAGTCGGTTAATCCGAGGCGTTGGGCCGGAGAACAGACGCCGGCACGGAAACCGAAGAGGCCACGCGTCCGTGACGTGTAGCA
>NW_020187174.1:180939-181126 GCF_900000015.1 Plasmopara halstedii | reverse complement strand
GTTGGCGTGCAAAAACGACTGCAAGCACGTCCCCAAAAGCGTCCGGTTCTAACTGATAAAGAGCCGACCCTAGGCCATCCAAACCAGGAGCAGAGGCACGCTTCAAGTGCCGAAAAGTTTCCGCGAGCTCGGGTCCTAGCACTGGTGCGTCGAGCAATGCAGCATCCTCTTCATCTAGCCTTCGGTA
>NW_020187174.1:180607-180795 GCF_900000015.1 Plasmopara halstedii | reverse complement strand
GATTGCTGCAACTGGATGTCATCAGTGAGAAGGTTGACAGTTGTTCCGATTGACGTGGAAACCTTCGAGCGGCGCACCGTGCCTTTCCGCACCTCCATAAGGTACGCGAATTCGGTTGACGTACTTCTGGACTCTGAAGAAGAAACTAAGTTGGCAATAGAGAAAAAAGAAGCTGCATCATTATTATG
>NW_020187174.1:180343-180597 GCF_900000015.1 Plasmopara halstedii | reverse complement strand
ATGGGGTGCTGTTTGGGTGCGATGTATTAGGAGAGCGGTTGATCAGGTACACCGCAGTACTTACTGCCTCTGCCCACCAACACGTCGAGACACACTTGAAGTGTAGCATGCTCCGTGCCTTTTCCATAATCGTTCGGTTCATTCGTTCTGCAATTCCGTTTTGTTGAGGACTGTATGGTACCGTACGCTGATGTATGATGCCGTGCCGCTGACATAACTCCGTAATTGTCTTGTTGACAAACTCTGTTCCATTA
>NW_020187174.1:180117-180333 GCF_900000015.1 Plasmopara halstedii | reverse complement strand
ACAAAAAGCAGCGAAGAGAGTGGATCACCTTGTTTGACGCCTCGTGCTGGACTCAATGCCTCCTGTACGACACCGTTGATCGACAAAGCTGCTTTGGTGTTAGAGTTCAACATTTGGACCCACCCACAGAACGCTGGCCCACATCCAACTTGGCGTAAAACCTCAAACAGATAATCCCAGTTGACACGATCAGAGGCCTTTGCAAAATCCAAGGAT
>NW_020187174.1:179137-180107 GCF_900000015.1 Plasmopara halstedii | reverse complement strand
TGTAGGCACATCAGATACAAAAGTTGATTGGGTGGTACGACACAACTAAAATAGTGCTGATGACACCAATTAGTTTCGTTTAAGGCAGTTAAAAGATCAACAACAATTGTAAATTTGCACTACTACGGAAAAAATGCAGCAAAGTTATATTCTCTACTCAACAAACATCGATATGAAAAAGACAATAGTATATCTGGCTTGACGAGTCTAAGACTGGGTGAAAGACTTATAAACACATCAATTTTTAACATTACTGTACTCGATATTCGTTCGTTTGAATTTTATTTAAAATGTAAAAATATAGTAAATGGACACATTGCTGTCATCCGTGTGATTTACTTTTCTTTAATCGGGTGTCAGTAAGAAGAACTTAATGGACCTTTGCGATGCGGCGATTTCGGCATTCAGGATTGCGGGACCATAAACCTGCTCAATTTGCGTACATCAATTGCGATACAAGGTAGGTGCTGATACAACCTTTAATGCAACAAAAGCACAAATGCACATCGATCTATTTTACAACGGTACTCATCCTATTATCGGCCTCAAAAACTTCCCGATTTTTAAGACATAGTTAAATGTGGCGTGTGGCATCATATTCGAGTCGATACCCGTGAGCAGTAAAATGACATCCATGCTTTTGATGGATCAGAAAGACACGTGGATGCACTGAAGACGAGAGTTAAGCCCTAACAAATCCTTTGCAAACGCCACCAAATGCTTTTGTAATAAATCGAAGACTTTATCAATAGAGGACAATGGCGGTGGATTTTTTGCGCCCTTGATACCATATCTTAAGATATCCAAAAAAATGCTGATTAGTGCCCCCGACATGTTGACGTTTTAAACTCGCTATCAGCTACTTTTTTCCACATCCTTATCAGTGTGTAGAAGCCCCCAAAAAGGCTGAGAAAGAAATGATAAAAATTCCCGTCTTTGCCACCTCCTGGAGCTAACTACTTAATGGATT
>NW_020187174.1:178841-179017 GCF_900000015.1 Plasmopara halstedii | reverse complement strand
ACTGCTGAAGCCATTCAGGTGAGTAAGCGATTCAAGAGATACGCGGACGGCAAGCAGCAAAATACTCCATTGCAGACGATTGCGATGAAGCCGATTACGCAGAAGAGAGTGAACCATGCATCATCCAGTTGTCATTCGAGGAATAAACGCGCATGTGGGCCACGTAGCCCGACGAT
>NW_020187174.1:178239-178831 GCF_900000015.1 Plasmopara halstedii | reverse complement strand
TATTGACATGCTTTGCGATGTAACACAGCCAAAGTCTTACGCTCAGAAGTAAACCGAAGAAAAAAGTTGTTCCACGGTGGCCAAGTCAACTTAGTGAACACCGGGTTAATCTTCATAAGTTTTGGTAGAAGACTAGTACTCCATAGTGAAAGCGCTCGTCGCCAATAGAGAGGGACGTTTTCTCATCGAGTAGTATTCGCAGTTGATTCTAGGGGCATGTAGAGAAAGCTTAACCCTTTGCCTTGACCGTGTAATGCACTATTAAAAGCGACTTGAGCTGGAGTAAACCACTTGGGTGGGGAGTCCTACTTGGCTCTGCAGTGTCGAATGAGTTGAAGTATTAAGTTAACCTGAAGGAGTTCGACTGTATCTGCAACAGTATGAAGGTTTAAGCTCCCAGTATCTACTTAAACTGAATGTCATTTGCTGGAAAATTGGCTTCGAACTGTTGAACCCTGAACTGACTGCGATGGAGTGTTGTTAACAAAATGCTTCATGAGAGGATCGAAAATTTATAATTCTTCTTTGGAGACCGCCTGAACACTCAGAAAATGCCACAAGATTGACTGCAATATTGTCTTTAGTAGTAAGG
>NW_020187174.1:178029-178229 GCF_900000015.1 Plasmopara halstedii | reverse complement strand
ATCGGATAATTTTAAGCAGTCGAAGTGGTAAGTGAATACCATAGTCATGTTGGCGGTAGCTGGGAACAGTGAGGTTAACGAGGGATAAGGCGTGTTCCCATTGAATAGTAGTATCAAAAATCCATTAAAACGGTGGGAGAAATAAACGCCATATAGTATTGGCTGTGTAACATTCCCAAAGTGAATGTTTTGGGGCTTCT
>NW_020187174.1:177827-178019 GCF_900000015.1 Plasmopara halstedii | reverse complement strand
TGACTTTATAAGACGGCGAATTAAACCGTTGGTGGCGTCTATAATGTCTTGACCGTCAAAAGTCCATATGTGAAATGCAGCAAGTATTTCTTGAGGGGGGCACGGGTTTATGATGGATGTTCCATAAGGACTTGGTACACTTAATCTTGGTGAGAGTGTATCAACCACTCTGGTTAGTGAGCGTGCAGTATC
>NW_020187174.1:177556-177817 GCF_900000015.1 Plasmopara halstedii | reverse complement strand
ATGGATTTAAATTGTTCTCATTCCAATTGCCCGACTCGAAGAGCCAGAGCATTGTTATATGTTGTCACTACCAACCACCCTGTGTCAGGATTGCGCGCCTGCTGCCTTCCTTGGATGTGGTAACCGTTCTAAAGGCTTTTTCATCGGAATTAAACCCTAATTCCCCGTTACCCGATAATGCCATGGTAGGCCCATATCCTACCATCCAAAGCTGATAAGGCAGAAACTCACTTGATTGATCGCGCAAAAGCGCGAAACACT
>NW_020187174.1:176909-177546 GCF_900000015.1 Plasmopara halstedii | reverse complement strand
TTGTAGCGTACGGGCTCTCCAACGCCAGGCAACACAAAGTCGCTGAAAACGAAGAAGTAGTTGGTTTAACTGTAAGCTGGGTTGGCACTGAGGACCCACAACTTTACCTGAAAGTGTGGTATGTTCTTCATTGCTAAGTACACGGGTTCACCAGTTGCGTAAAGAGTTGAGTATATAGTGATGTTTTCCACGTTCGAAGTGGGAATATAACAGTTTTGTCCACATTTAGCTGTATACCTGTTGCAGTGCAAAACTCTTGAACACGTGCGAGAAACGTAGGGGCTTGTTTTAAATTATTGACCAACCCTGTAATGTCGTCTGCGAAGCTGAGAGTGTGATGATAAGTGTCACGAATCATTATGCATTTTTTACTAGGAACCTAGTACAAGTTTTAATTAATAACTCACGATCACAGTACTTCAGCTTGGGAGCAGGAGTTCGACAGGGAGACCCACTTTCACCAAGGCTTTTTGTTTAATTTATCGAACCTTTATTGTGCTATCTTCGAGTGGTCAACCAATCTTTTTCAGTTTATTATTTGGAATGACTGTCTTTACGACTAGCCATGCCTTTAAGACAATTCAAGTCTTCATTCTCATGTTGATGTCGGAACTAACTTAATTCTTTAAGCGCAAGC
>NW_020187174.1:174218-174305 GCF_900000015.1 Plasmopara halstedii | reverse complement strand
GTGTCGTAGGACACTCAGTCTGGTAGACAAGAAGTCATCGACTTCTTTACGGATGGTGCGGGGGCTGACAGCTAGCCGTTCGGCTAT
>NW_020187174.1:173168-173905 GCF_900000015.1 Plasmopara halstedii | reverse complement strand
CCGATCGCACTCATGCAGGTCGATGTGAAGGTATTGTCGAAGGCGCTAACATATCGTCCGCAGCACGTTATCGCCGACTTGATCCACACAGACCAGAAGGGATTCGTCAAAGGACGGTCGATCCACCACCATGTGCGGTTCCTCGCTGATTTGCAGGACCTCGTGACAGTTCGCGACGAAGAGGCGTATGCGATGTTTTTGGACTTCCAGAAGGCGTTCGATCGAGTGAAGTGGCTTTACATGATCCGGCTGCTCGAGAGAATGGATTTCGGCACAGCGTTTATCCGATGGATCAAACTGTTGTACACGAGTCCACAAACGCATCTTCTGATCAACCGGAACTCCCTGCCCGCACTGCATCCGACGCGTGGCGTGAAGCAAGGTGATCCGCTGTCCGCGCTGCTGTTCGTCTTGACGATCGAGCCTCTCGGTAACCTGCTGAGTTCCCACGAGGAGTACGGTGTGTGTCTGAACGCAGATCACACGTCCACAAGCGTGTTCTTTGCAGATGACTCGACTCTGTTTGCGAGTTCGGTCGCGAACCTGCAGGCGCAACTTGAGAACGTGGAGGACTACTGCAGAGGCTCCGGCGCGAAGCTCAACTTGTCCGAGTCGGTACTGTTGACGCTTAATCGGAACCAAGACTGCCCCATGCTTTCTGGCGTTAATGTACTCGACCGCACGGAGACAGTCAAGTATCTCGGCATCCCGTTCAGATAGGCTTTGGTCGACGACGA
>NW_020187174.1:172840-173158 GCF_900000015.1 Plasmopara halstedii | reverse complement strand
CCGAAGCACGCTGGCGACCACGTCGCTCACTGCGTGAGCTTCCGGGCAAGCAAGCAGCCACACGGTCGAGGTTACTGACAGTTCCCGCGATACCTTCTCGACTACCTAAAAGTTGTGTCCGCGATCGAGAAGGAAGCCGAGATGGTCCGCCATCGACTGCGCGCCGCTGAGAACCCCGGCAAGGTGTGGGAGAAGTGGATGATGAACATCAAAACACAACTGCGAGATGTGCAGAAGAAGCTTCGGAGGCAAGACACACAAGCTTTTGAGGACGCCTGCAACGCACTTGACCAGGCTGCTGCTCGATATCGTACAGCG
>NW_020187174.1:172517-172830 GCF_900000015.1 Plasmopara halstedii | reverse complement strand
CTCAGATGATTGCGAACAGCAGTGCGGACATTAAGCCGGTGCACGTGCGCTGTGCTGCTCATGTAGTTGATCTCATCGTTCAGGCAGGCCTCAATGAACCGGGTGTGAAAAAACACCTTGACAAACTGCGCAAGTCTGTGGACTTCATCCGCAACAGCAGTAACCAGAAGCAAAACATCAATGCCGCTGCAAAGGATCTCGTCAAAGCCTCGAACGATCAGCATGTCGAAATTGCCCTGAAAGACATACAGCTGACAGCTAATGTTTCCACCAGATGGAACAGCTCGTATGCGATGATGCAGTCGCTGCTCCG
>NW_020187174.1:167969-168037 GCF_900000015.1 Plasmopara halstedii | reverse complement strand
CCACGAACGCCGACTACATCACGAAGAAGGCGATCAAGTGTCCGCTCGCCTTCAACAGTGCGCTGTCA
>NW_020187174.1:167563-167959 GCF_900000015.1 Plasmopara halstedii | reverse complement strand
CGTTTCCGGTGTTTGGTGACTTTGTTGAACGCTTTCCAGGTATCACAAATGTGCGCGACCCTACGTAAAGTTATACTTTTGTCAAAAACGATATGCAAATATGGGAGGGTATAAATTTGATAGGTTATTTGGGAAACTTTTCAGCCACGTGTCATTTCCCAATTTTTCGACTCCTGCGCAAGCGACCCCGGCACTTCGCCTCATATCACCCCGCCGCCTCCCAGACCCACTCATCCCAAGCCACCTTCGCCGACCGGAAGTTTGGCTTTACTCTGCCTACTGTATGTTTCCGGCTGCACCCGAAAGGGGGACGGAGGGCAGAGCCCTGAGTAGAGCTAGACTGATGGTCCAGTTAAGAGCAGTGAGGGATAAGTGATGGCGTCTGGTGGAGGCAGC
>NW_020187174.1:167367-167553 GCF_900000015.1 Plasmopara halstedii | reverse complement strand
CGTCTGCTCCCCCACTTGGGCTGCACAAGTGGCGTGAAGACGTGCTTGCTTCCGAATAACCTGCGATCTGCACTTCTCCGTGCTGTGTGGACACCCAAGCTACCGATGATGCCACATCCAATGATGATATACTCACAGCGAGTTAACGAAGCACAGTTCGGCAAGCATTTGCGCGCGATCCTGCAA
>NW_020187174.1:167197-167357 GCF_900000015.1 Plasmopara halstedii | reverse complement strand
ATGACTCGTCTGTGCTCCAGCTCCAAGAAGTGGATGGCGGCGTGGTGATGGTCGCGGGCGGCTTAACAACTCGTTATTAAACCTTCCGCATTGCCCACCATGACATGGAGCAACGTTAGGATCCTTACCGTGAACACTAATGGCATCAAGAAGAACGGTA
>NW_020187174.1:166756-167187 GCF_900000015.1 Plasmopara halstedii | reverse complement strand
CACCCACTCATCCCAAGCCACCTTCGCCGACCGGAAGTTGGGCTTTACTCTGCGGACTGTATATTTCCGGCTGCACCCGAAAGGGGGACGGGAGGCTGAGCCCTGAGTGGAGCAAGACTGATGGTCCGGTTAAGGGCAGTGAGGGATAAGTGATGGCGTCTGGTGGAGGCAGCGCGACGCACCCAAACAGGCGTGAGTGAGTAATTACTTCTTGCTTTTGCCTTTCTATGAGACTTTGATGTCCAGGAGACAAGGGCACTTTGATTTCCAGCAATTGGTCCTCAATCATTTCCAATGCTGCAGCTTGTTCTTCTCCATATTAACAATCTGAAAAGGAAAACGAGGCGCTTGATTGTCTGCAATCACTAGCCAACATCGGGCTCTAGGATTCCACGCTCGAGTGTTCAAGATCGTAAATCAGGCTTGAGTCC
>NW_020187174.1:166325-166746 GCF_900000015.1 Plasmopara halstedii | reverse complement strand
ATGCGTCGCTGCGTGCGACGGTGGAGCGCTTGGCGCTGTTAGAAATGGAGGTTGTAGCACTCCATGCTCAGAACCACTTGCTGTTTCAGCTTCTGGGTGGTCGCGGCCAATGGGTCTGCTCCGGCGCCAACGCTTCTGCGTTCACCTGCGCCGGATCCCGGAACGGCTTGAGCAAGCCCCCGTAAAACACAGGGTGGGTGTGCATCCGTTTCGGAAGGTTCAGCATGTACGCCAGGCCCCGTTTGGTCACAACCTCAAGCGGTCCGATAAACCGTGGATGAAGCTTCGTTCTGAAGACAGCAGAGGCTGCATGTGTAGGTAGTTTTGATTGAGCTTTATAAAACCAGGTCTCTAACCTTAATGCTTTCTACTTTCCCTCATTCTTTTTCATCTGCATATTGTTTCTGCTGGTCTTGGCTTA
>NW_020187174.1:155866-156343 GCF_900000015.1 Plasmopara halstedii | reverse complement strand
TCTATGGCGTTGCACCCATCGGAAACGCATTTGCGGATGCCTGGGTGCGACGCCTCCACAAACCAGAATCGCGACCGGACTGGCAGAAGACGGAACGCCAGTCGAAATTACAAGTCTTCGAAGACAGGATGCAGGATCGCGCGCGAATGCTTGCCGAAGCTGACAAACGACGTGATCTGCGCTTCGTTAACTCGCTGTGAGTGAATCATCATTGGATTTGGCTTCATCGGTAGCTTGGATGTCCACACAGCACGGAGAAGTGCAGATCGCGGAATATTCGGAAGCAAGCACGTCTTCACGCCACTTGTGCAGCCAAAGTGGGGGAACAGACGCATTCGCTCGCTGTTTGACGGCGATAGCACAAGTTGCGACGCGCCAAGTCGAGTCACGATCTGTGTTGCTTCCTTATACAGCCTCCGCAGCCGCTTTGCCTGCAGACCAGGCGTCAACCTCGCAAGAGTGTAGTCGATATGTTGG
>NW_020187174.1:155765-155856 GCF_900000015.1 Plasmopara halstedii | reverse complement strand
ATGACGCGATTCACCCTTTCGGTTTGACCATCGGTCTGCGGATAATCCGCTGTCGACAATCCAACTTGGTGTCTAGCACCTTGAAAATAGT
>NW_020187174.1:155478-155701 GCF_900000015.1 Plasmopara halstedii | reverse complement strand
TGATCCGCATCGATATCCACAGGAAACGCGTTTCCTGTCGGACCAACGATCGCACAAACAAGCTTCACGATATTTACTCGAGCCGGTACATTCTGGAATGTGGAAGGTGAGAGGGAGGATTTCAGGCGTACTTAATCGAACATGGTGGTGTGACGCAAATAATCAACTAATGGTGAGACGCCAAGGCGAATCCTTGATGTAAAAAATCTGTTCCATTGCTTTT
>NW_020187174.1:154183-154282 GCF_900000015.1 Plasmopara halstedii | reverse complement strand
CCGGTTCTCAAAGGCTCCACCACAACTTTTCGTCGAATCTAATGCGTTTTGTGAAATGAAAGACAACCCAACAAAGAAGAGTGAGGACGAGATCTTGAA
>NW_020187174.1:154084-154173 GCF_900000015.1 Plasmopara halstedii | reverse complement strand
CCACAGATCAGAGAATGGCGTGGAATAGAACGACGACAAATTCACTCAAAGCATTCAATGCAAAGGCGGTGGCCCCTTTGTTAAATCTC
>NW_020187174.1:153760-154074 GCF_900000015.1 Plasmopara halstedii | reverse complement strand
CTGAATAGGTCAAAGATGGTTGACATCTCCAATATTTCCAGTCGGATTGATACGTAATATCAATCATTATGTGACTAAATAAACATATATTTTCACCCAATAAAATCATAGATTGGGGTGGCGCCATGTGATTGGCTGAGAGGGAGAACCACGGCATCAGCAAGGAAAAACATGTGACGCTTTTCTGCGCGATCGTCGGTGTGAAAGGAAACGCGTTTTCTGTGGATATCGACGGTAGCCAGTCGGTGGACCACTTAAATAAGTCCATTGAGATGGAGAAGGAGTATGATATTGCTGCCAGCAAATAAAAGCTG
>NW_020187174.1:153516-153750 GCF_900000015.1 Plasmopara halstedii | reverse complement strand
AAACCAAGTTCGCAGACAGCAAGCACCTCTCGACGTTCAAGTACCACCTTGACTCGAGTTTCAAGCACAAGGTCTTCGTGAATGACCCCAACTCGCTGCTATGCGAGGTCGGAGCAGTGGCGTGCTCACGGTGCTCCGCTCTGACATCCCTGGTTTCGACTCAGCGATTGAACTCCACTGCTGTCGGTCGCAGGTCGCTACATTGTCGTGAAGGTGATGTTCGAGAGTGCTCGA
>NW_020187174.1:153436-153506 GCF_900000015.1 Plasmopara halstedii | reverse complement strand
TCCGGTCGCGATTCTGGTTTCTGGAGGCGTCGCACCCAGGCATCCGCAAATGCGTTTCGGATGGGTGCAG
>NW_020187174.1:152618-152829 GCF_900000015.1 Plasmopara halstedii | reverse complement strand
TGTAGCCAATCATGGTCACTCGTCTCCACTGCAAAACAATTGTTTGCAACGACATCGTTATCTTTTTTAACCGCCAAAATTAGCATTTTTTTCTTTTGCTCCAGCCTTTCGACTTTGAGATTCCTCAGGTGTAGCATACACACTCATACCTAAACCATCAACAGCAACATCTACACTTTGTGCTTGTTTCCAAGGCACCCTTGAAATGTTC
>NW_020187174.1:144273-144534 GCF_900000015.1 Plasmopara halstedii | reverse complement strand
GCGCAGGAGTCGAAAAATTGGGAAATGACACGTGGCTGAAAAGTTTCCCAAATAACCTTTTAAAATTTATACCCTCTAATATTTGCATATCGTTTTAGAAAAAGTATAACTTTACGTCGGATCGCGCACATTTGTGATACCTGGAAAGCTTTCAACAAAGTCACCAAACAACGGAAACGTCTTTAGCCCTCGTAATACCATGCGAAAACCTTTCATTGTGTCCTCGGTGAGTAACCGCCGTTGGAAGTACCGGAAGTGTGT
>NW_020187174.1:143976-144263 GCF_900000015.1 Plasmopara halstedii | reverse complement strand
GGAAACGAGAGCGTAACTGACTCTTGAACAGTGCCCACGACTTGTGAACATTCATGCGATCGCAGTCTGATATGAATGCTCGATACCAATTCAACACAGACTTGCCTAAGTAGCTGGATACTAGAGTCACAAAATCGGACGACTCTGCCTCCATTAACTGGCGTTTGTTGGCGAAGTATTGTTCCGTGGCGAAGATCCATAACTCGATGTCTTCACCGTACTTCCCCTCATGTACTGGAGGATCCTTCTTCTTGTGCTCGCCTCTTGATGCAACGAGAAATTGAAAT
>NW_020187174.1:143586-143810 GCF_900000015.1 Plasmopara halstedii | reverse complement strand
ATCGAGGTCATTGGTGATTACACCACGTTCCTCAGGTGACGAGAAGTCAGGAAACGGATATGGGGTCCGCAACGCGCGAGCAGGGCTCGTCTCACGCCACTGGTGCGGCTCGCCTTCCTCGTCATTCCATCCGGGAATAGGAGTGTCAGACTCGTAGTCGACCACCCCTACATCCCCAACGAGGTCACTTGTCACCGTTAGCGTGCGCGACGCTCGGGCTCATT
>NW_020187174.1:141919-143576 GCF_900000015.1 Plasmopara halstedii | reverse complement strand
TCTACCGTAGACGACGGTGCACAGTTATATACCCTCGTCAACGGTATGACGGGGGAGGTAGATGGCGAAGTCCGCCTCGAGGCTATGTCTGCATTATATGCTCTTCTTGAGCTGGATGAGATGTCTCTTGAAGAGTTCGGAAGTGCCTTGAAGGCAGGCTATTTGGCCGAAGTGGTCATTTTACGACCGAACGAAGAGACAAACTCGTCATCGCTTCTGGATGAAGCTGTCTTGGAAGTCACAAAGAGAGTGCTGAACGCACGAAGTGGATCGTCGATCCTACGGAATCCCTTGGATCCGTACTATCCTTTGGGAAAGGAATTTCAAGACGCCGTCTCCAAAGACCCGCCTTTAGTCCTACCTCCGGACCGAGGTGTGCGTCATGAGATTGACCTAGTTTCGGCAACCAAACATTGCGTAACACGCCAATAGCTCCTGCCCAAGGAGCAGTGCGACGTCATTGACGCATTTGTCTGTGCGAAGCACGACGCAGGGATGGTGCATGAGAGCAAGTCTCCCCATTCGACGCCCACATATCGTGTTCGGAAGCCGAACGGCAAGTGGCGTATCGTTCATGCCTACAATATGCTCAACGCGGCCACCAATCCGGCACAAATGCCAATTCTTAGAAAGGATGTTCTTCAGAACAACATGGTGGGGTGAACGGGGTACAGTGCACTCGATTTGGTAGATGGCTTCTACCAATTGCTCATGAAAAGCAAGTGACATTCCGCTGACAGCAGTAAGCACTCCGAGCGGCATGCTCTAGGAGTGGCTGATGATGCCTCAAGGACTGTTAAATTTACCAGCAACCTTTAATCGTCTTGCGACGCAGTTGTTCAGGCCCCACAGGTCGTATGCACAGAGATACTTTGACGACATCTTTGTTCACAGTCGTGCGGAGCACAGGAGGACAGATGAGGAGAATCACATCGTCCATCTAAGAGCTGTGCTTGAGTCCATGCGCACGAACAAACCGTACGCCAATGCAGACAAGTGCATATTCTGCGCAGAAGAGATTCCCTTTTTAGGGTGCTTTATTGGAAAGCGTGGCCTCCAAGCGGACCCTCCCAGGTCAAGACCATTGTAGACTGACCTGTTCCGAAGAAACAAGAGGACTTGCGTTAGTGACTTGGTCTCGCCAACTACTTGCACAAATACATCGAAAACTACGCAGGAATAGCCCGGCCATTATCCTACCTTCTTTAAAAGGATGCGGAATGGTGTCGGCACGCCGAACATCAGGAGGCTTTTGACGGAGTAAAAGACAACCTCTAGCATGCGCCAATACTGGCGCTGCCAGATCCTGATCGTCGTTTCAGCGTCGTCTGTGACGCTTCGGACTTTGGCATTGGCTGTGCACTGCTGCAGGCAGACGCTGAGGGGCGAGATCGGGTGATCGCGTTCGAATCTCGACATATCAGAGATGCCGAGAAGAACTACCCAGTTCATGACAAGGAGCTACATGCGATGATGTAAGCACTTGTCAAGTTCAGGGTCCACCTGCTCGGATCCAAGCCTTTGTGATCTATGCAGATCATGCGTCACTACGCACTGCAACTCCGTCGCCCCACCTCTCGCAAAGGATGACTGGATGGCTTTCCTTCCTTGTGAAACATAACTTCGAGGTGAACTATAAGCCGGGAAAGCGGAACGT
>NW_020187174.1:128026-141909 GCF_900000015.1 Plasmopara halstedii | reverse complement strand
AAAATTTGGCGTGATCGTCTTCTGCTTTATGGCAAGCAGTTGGCGACCACGTCACACCTAGATAATGCTACTTCGGTACTTATAGTTATTCACATTTCGCTAATTAGAGTTGAAAATTCCTTTAACTGTACAGATCTCTCAGCCATTGCACCGAATGTGTAAGGTGTGAGTGAGTCAAATTTCTATTCTTATCATGTACCACCCCCTCTGAGATGCAGGCCACATTAAGATTTACTCTTTTTTTGCACTGCGGAAAGATAGCCACTTTTTAAGCAGCCACTCCGTCTAAAGTCCACCCTTTGCACTTTGAAATGTCAGCACCACAAAACATTTCAGACTGGATGTCACCCCGATATATGCCCTCATGTAGCATGGTTGCTACTTAGTCGCATGGACCACAGAAACTGCATATTTTAGTAGGTTAGACGCGCTCAAAAAGATCATTTGCCCCAATTCAGTCACATGGCTGGCTTGTCTGTCTCTTTAATAGGTATGCTGCATTTTAACACCCAAGCTCTCAGCCAAAGCGTTAAGTACTCGGTGCATGAAGCTCAATTTTATACAAAAAGTGAAGTGTCTGCTACTAAGGGTAACCATGCCAATATTTGCAATCGAATCGAATCAACAATTTCTTTCTCATCAAGCCTCGGCAAAAAACCTTAATACAATTAAATTTGTTGATATCAGCTAAATTACACGTCGTATCAAAATTTGAAATCAAACCTCAATGAAATTGAGAATTTTTTGCTGAGTGTGCAACGCAATGGCTGAAAGCCAGGCGAAGCCACGTTATAGCGGTATGAACGGTACCCAAGAGCTAGCTAAAAAAGAATATAAATAGTAAAATGACGTCTCTTAAGACCTGTTCTGCACTATCAAACGTAAATTCAGTGAGTGAGAAGACCTAGCGATAGAAACACTGTGCTCAATCTCATTGAGCAAAACCAAATACTCCTTGCTACATATTGTAGCCAGACTGATTAAGTAAACAAATTTCGATGACCAGAGCCTTCATCACTAAGACCGGAAGATATCTATGTTTGGGTTCATGAGGCATTCATAGGCTTACCAAACCGCCTATGTAAATTGCTGTCAGATCTGCAGATACATATACCGATATACAACGCAATCCCAATGATTTGGCTGTTTGCAATAGCACTGCTATATCATCATCACCTGCTAAACTATCGCTTTAGCAGCAGGGCCATTCTAACCACAATACCGGTATTATTGGGCGCGTATTTTGTGAGGAAAAAAATTAAGTCCATTCGTATGAGCCACCAGAACTTTGCCGAAATCACACCGCATGTCGCAAAGTATTGAACAACTCCTACCTTTTACATGTTCCAATATTGAGTGACTACTTCTTCATAGATGTTAGGCCATCAACATATAGCGTTCACCGATCAGTATGTAATTTTCATCCAAGGCGGCCATTTATTAATGTATCAAAGCCTTGGTACAATATTTAGAACTTCATCATGAGGCACCACAACACGCTAAGTCTCACGTGGGTCAGTGCTGTGATCGAGTAAGCCATGTGATAAGCAATAGCACTATAGAGTGCAATCGCGCGCTTCGATGAAGCGACATCTAAATCTAATATCTCAAATTTTCTGCTTCTTAAAGCTTTCTTCGCGCAACAAGTGGCGACGACGCCATCATGACATCCAACAAATCATAGTAGTAGCGAGCAAACCGACCACTATATCAAGTCAGCCCGGCTTACACGTTACATCAATATTATGCTTAGCAAAGATTGATAATCATCTCGCCATTTTCTTTAAAAGATGTGGTGATTATGTTTCTGTACGCAACAACTCATGATCTGTGTTGATCTCAAACGACTTCACAGCTGCACCTTGATTTGACGAAAGAAATCTTCGTTGTATAGATCCATCTTATGGTCACTATTTTTATGAGCCTAAATCATTTAAATCCAATCGCGATTACGCGTTCATGCCTATTGGCATCTGCTTGGAGTAGTTCACAAACTGTTGAATGCACCGAAGGGTCACAGACGACGTGGATTGACCGTAACGGTTTCAGCCGCGCATCGTACGTAATTGCACGATGATCCTTGATAAACCCTTTGTCAGATTTGCATAGAGCAATCGTATCGAAGATCAACAACCCTATATTGTGATCCACACAATCGCTCCGTTTAAGGCTGAGCCCCCTTGATCAAAAGGTACAGTAAAAACCAATTTTTCAGGTGGTCATCCGAAACTCGGCTTTTTTCCTAATGGGTTCGATAGACAACCTTGCGTGCGTGCCCACTTATGTATATATAATTGAGATCGAAAGGAGCACACAAGGCGAAAGGTGAGCCTCCGCGATCACCGCGGTTTTGCAATGCCCAGAATGGATGGAAATCATCACGACTGTGAAGAGTTCTTCCTGTGCGCTATCTGTACCTCAAGACAAAGTGTTGAAATACGCATTGGATGCAACACCCATTGCTATCACAAAACAATTAAGGTGGACTCGAGGAGTATCTGTGCAAGCCGCATCAGCCACATAATTTTGTAGAAAATGTAGCATTCGCGAGACTCTAGAGCTTCCAAAAGCACGACGAATCAACATCACAAAGCAATCCGTTTAGTTCGACTTGTACCTTGATGCTCGTGGCTACAATCGCATCATGACGACTTTGGAATTTTTAGAGCGCAACGACGAAATTAAGGATCCCAAAGAGTTGGCGCACAAGTTGCCAATCCAAGCGTCTAGGCTCTAGAAAAGCTTCTATGAGAGGTTTGGACACCATTTCCGATTTATATTCGTACTTCATACACGTAGATCGCTAGTTCCTGTATCCCTTAATTTGAACACACCCGATATGCCTGATGGCGGTGTCAATAACGGCGACATTTCTAATTTCCTACCTTATTCATCTGTTTTACCAAAAAGCTGCACGTTAGTGTTCAATCTCATGCGCGGCCTCTTATAATGGAGACCACATGCGGGACGCGCTGATGCTACATTTGGAGCATGACTGGATCCATGGACACCGCAACTTCTTTTATCCAGATTGAAAGGTTTGTCGGTCCCGACCACTAAGATGCTTGACATTAGAGGCCTTACGGTGGTTGCCGTTGGTTCTTTCGCCGGCGCACGGTTGGAAACTCACGGATAACGCATGCTCGATGCTGGTGAGCGTTCCCGACTGATCAATTTGCGCTTTCGGACCCTCGACCACCCGGTTCTCTTATCCTGTCGGGATCAACAATAGACATCAGTCTTGTAAGCGGGTTGAAGTTTTCGGTGACTATCAATCGTAAATTGAGTATGTCATCTTTGTTTGGAATACAGCCCCTCTCTTAACTCGCTGGTGGGATTAAACGCATGTTACCAAGTGCAACGATGGTGTGCACCTTGCACAGAGGAATCTTTGACGTTAAGAGTATGCGCTTACAAGCGCACAGAGGATGGATTTATACTTTTCTGCCGCTAGCGAAACCAAAAGCCTATATCGTAAATAGATGTCTAGATAGCCCTGCTATTTTACAAGTACAAAAATGTAAAAGTAGTGCTATTTAGAAGATTTTAAATTTGAATAGTTCTTCTAACAGAACTGTCTTCACTGTCTGACGCGCAGCTTTCAGCCCAAGTGTACTTTCGAAATCTCCTTTTCGTAGTTTTTACATCGTCATGAATCCCAATACTTGGTCCGTATGAAAGTGACACTGCTCTGAAATGCAATTGAATCTCTGTTTAATTGTACAGTATGTTCTAGATACTATTGCACCAAATGTGTAAGTTTAAGAAGCCTAGATGTCAGTAGTTACTCCGTTCCAATTAATATATTCTGCGTGATCCACCAATTGGCCAAACCAAGCAGAAAATAGCCTCCTAGCGCCTTTATCAAAGCTGTCTTCTATGCAGAACGCATCGTAGATCCAGTGAGAAAGAATTAAAATCTCTTAGCGTATCTATACGTCAAACAGTAAACGGTGAACGGTAAATACTGCATTTTCAGCGCAACTCCAAATTCTGCTCTATTATTGTGAAACAGTAAATCCTCAACCGCGACCCGGTAAATGTACTTCTGATTGTTTATGCGAGCAATTTGTAACCCCAAAGTACCTGGTCATGCCTGTCCCAAGGACAATCATATGAATTAGTTTAATCCAATCGACCAGTGCCGCAGCGTTTAGGCTTCTTAGTGGATCTCTTACGGCAAAATTTTCTTTTACTGTCCTGTTGACGAAAATTGGATGTCGATATGTTGGTTTTCGGTTATGGCGCGAACATCGTTTTTATTTGAACTATATTCGGACAAATTGTGGCTGAATACTGTATTAAAATAATTTTTAAAACTTTTGCCTGGCCAATTACTTGCACAAGTATTATGCTTTCGACGAAAAGCTTACAATTACGAAGCTTTGGCTCACTCATATATTAAGTTTGGATTATGTGTAAATCACCACTGGATGTCGGTTCCATAGTCAGCCTCCACCCTCTTCTTGAGGCACCTGAAAGCAAAAAAATTGATACACTTCACACAATCCTCTGAGTACATTTGCAATCATCTAGATGCGATTGCATTCATTCAAACGGCGTCTCAACAATGACACGGAAAAGTTCCTTGACGAAAAGTCGAGCAGGTGTAGAAAAACTCCTTTACCATCAAACTTCTTCTATCAATGGTTAACACTCGTGTGCTCGTCTCTAGGCTTGATGACAGCTTTGTAATATGTGTCAAAGACATAAAGGTAATTAGATGTCTAAACACTTGACTCTTCCAGGCTTTAGTGCAGCCAAACAGTGCACATTTAAAAAGGATTAACACCAAACCAGCAGTAAATGTCAAAGAAAATCAATATCAAGATGTTTGAAGGGAACTGACAAGAAGTTGACTCACGATTACAATTTTTTTTAGTTCACGTTGCTGAAATGTTGCCTCGATTATCTGTGAAAACCATAGACAAAAAATGCGTTTACAAATAAAAGAAGTAATCTAAGACTTCATGTTTTTTTCACAAGTACATCACAAAAGCCATTCTATTTACCTTGTCGTAATCGCGGATTTCTAGCGTCCTCCACCATAAGCGCGAGACAGTATGATGAATCAACGTAAATTCGACTAGATTAGAGTAAGACGAGTCCCGTTGCTTGACAGCTGCATGACTTCTAACTCTTGATAATACGCGATGCAAGCATTCAATTGTTGAGACGTAAAGCCTTTGCGCAGTACAACTGGCTCCAAGTCGCTCAAAGCCAGAACTTTCAAGTTGCGATCTGTAGCAAATTCCAACACGAGTCGGAAAATTTTCGACGTTGCATCAGCTGAGCCTCCGCTTCGACCGTAATTTGCTACACCAAGCTTATTACTTCCAGTACCACTTGCATCATTTTGCTCCGTCAACGACGCTTTCGATACGTACACCAACCGTATGGCTTCATCCACATCTTGATGAATGACCTCCGTTGAAAATCGCAGTCTTGCTAAAGCTTGTGATAGACGCAAGATACTTAGCAATTGACGCGCTGTCATGGCTGTCTGGGCATCATGTGCACCACCATCTCCACTCTGTCGAAACTTGTTTTGCTCTCGTTCACGAGCATGATCATTGACATCTTGCTGACGAAGTGTCACATAAGCTTCGACAATGTAGCCGCAAAGATGTTCCGGAATACTCGGTTGATACTGTTTAGCGATCGCAATGAAGTATCGCAACACTTCAGGACGTACCGGATCAAACTTCATCTCGGGGTTGCGTGAAAAGCGATGAACATACGTGACATGACGTGCCAGTGCTTCATCCTTTTCATAATTAGCGACATCCAGTAGTAGAAATAGCAAGTCAAAGCGAGAAAGCAGCGCATTAGGTAGATTGATATTCTGCGAAGCACTTAATTTTTTGTTGTAGCGACCAAAAATCGGGTTCGCTGCAGCCAGTACTGAAGTTCTCGCATTGAGCGTTGTGGTGATTCCAGCCTTTGCAATGCTTACCGTCTGTTGTTCCATCACTTCGTGAATCGCTGTTCGATCGCCTTCTTCCATTTTATCAAATTCATCAATGCAACAAATGCCCATATCAGCTAAAACAAGAGCTCCGCCTTCCAGCGTCATCTCTTTCGTAATTACATCACGCACAACTGCCGCTGTCAGTCCAACGCCAGAACTGCCTTTTCCTGTAGTATAAACTCCTCGTGGTGCCACAGTGGCAATGTGTTTTAACAATTGTGACTTCGCTACACCCGGATCACCCATGAGCAATACATTTAAATCACCACGCAGTTTCATTCCTTCATCCATTCTTTTTGTGACGCCACCAATCAAGAGTAACAACAACGCTTTCTTTACATCTTCGTGCCCATAGATTTCTGGTGCCAACGACTGAGATAATACTTCATACACATTATCCGAGCCTTCCTGCAAGCGCAACACGGCACTTTCCATAGCATCCGACGACTCCATGGCTGAGTACCGTTTTTTATGATTCACTACGTCCGTTGCCTCTAAGTACGTCTCCGTGACAAGTCCCATCTGCATCTGACGTTGTGGTGAGTACGGAAGTGGCAAGAAGACGCCACAAATAGTCACTAAGGCTCCAGGTTCGCATGTGCGTGTAAGTTCGCCTCGCAAATAAACTGTTAAGGAGCGGGGTATGTGACCCATTGGCACCTGATCGGGCAACTCTTGAAACTTAACTTCCTGGTATTTGTCAAACTTGGAAGCTTTAGTTTGCAGCATCAAATGACCTTGTGCTCTATTTGTAGCACAACGTGCACTTGGACACTGCGTCAGAGGATTAAACTGCCTTGCTTTGACTTCTTGATATACTTCCGAAGCACATGCTTCGCATGTGTATGTGGCAACCGTAAGAAGTGGTTTTACCGTTGAAACTCTCGTGACCATGCCTTTGATACGTACCAAAGTACCAACTTTAGAAGCTTTTACCGCTCGAATCGGTACAGCTTTAAGTTTTACGCCAGGAATCAAATGAACTTCAAAACGACGCATTAAAGTTGGTGGAAATGTCGCTGCAGAAGAGACCGACGCTGGGTTTAGACTTTCCCCATCATCTTGTTGACTCTGTTGAACTAATTCTTGAGCTCGAGACAGTCGCAAAACATCTAAAACATCTTGAGTATCGGAAATATCTTTTGTAGGAGGTGGCAGATTTTCATCGATTGCATCAGAAAAGAGTGCAATGTACCGACGAGCATTGCGTACGATTCGAGACACAAAACTTGGGTCATCTTTTTCATACTATCAACACAATGTAGATGAATTAAATTACACAAAGTGCTCAAAAAGATTCATAATAGTACAATTTCCACGTCATCCAAAGCAATGGGAATGGATGTTCGCTCTCGATTTGCCACCTCTTGCTACGATATGACCACAAATAATTCAGTATATACATGTGAAATATCATTCCAATAAAAGTATTGTACCATCATTCGTGCATATTTGGGACCCAACGCCGGGTCGTCCAAATTTGAGGTAAAATTTAGCAAAAAGTCACTGCATTTTGCTGTCAAAGCATCGTTAGTATACTTTAGCTAGAAAAATTAACAAAACGTCTAGTAGTAAAACCTTTCTCTTCAGCGTAATTGGACATGCCAACGCCTCCAGACGCACTGCTGCCAATCTGTGAGAGTTGCGACGTTGCCATGTATATGAAGCTTTGATTAATATGATGTATATAATTATTTACGCTTTTCTACCAATGAACATGTATGAAATATATGCTAATTTATCCAATCATACAAAAAAAATAAAGTTGAAGCGTCTCGATGCAGTGTGAGGTATTAAGGCAACTACGAGAGGAAATTGATGCTGTGTTTGATGCCCAGCAAAAATTCAAGATCAAAAGAGAAGTGATACAACCCGATTCAACACCTTTAACATCAAAATGGGCTAAAGTGACATCACTTTTGGCATCTGTAGATGATTCAATACTGGAAAAAACAAGTGCTGGACGTATCTCACAAGCTTTACGATCTTATAGAAGCCACATTAAAGATCCAACGCGGTTAGAATTTAGAGATAAAGAAACTAATTTGGTTTTGCATCGTGTTATGGACGAATGGCGTCGTATTGTGAACGAAGAGATTGGTATTGAAGAACGAGTTAATCGCGCACGACGATGGCAAGATCAACGTGTGTTGAACATGATTTTAATTGCTTGGCGACAGCAAGTTATTCATGATTTGATTTCTAAAACAGCAACGAATGCTTTAAAAAAGAAAACATTTGTATCGAAGCTGCAAGTAATGTGGGTCAGGTGGAATTTAGCACTACGTCAAGCGATAAAAAGAAAGAATTTTTATCGGAAAAGACAAGCGAAGGTATGCTATGAAGTGTTTCATTCGTGGACAAAAATGACGACTAGATGTACGAAAC
The DNA here is from genome assembly GCF_900000015.1 of Plasmopara halstedii. NCBI lineage: Eukaryota > Oomycota > Peronosporomycetes > Peronosporales > Peronosporaceae > Plasmopara > Plasmopara halstedii. Next base: position 133,550 of record NW_020187174.1, on the reverse strand, counting down.
TTAGAATTTACAACGAAAAATCTATTCGGCTTCTTGTTGGCCGATATTGGAAATATTTTAGGGCAGCGATTGCGACGGCACGCTTTGTACGGCTTGGAATTCATAGTTTCACAAAACAGCAAATTGTGAAACAAAAAGTGGTTTATTTTCAACGTTGGATTGAATGTCTTGAGACGCAGAAACGATGGCAATTTGCTGCTCGATGGAGTGAACGAACAAGCCTATGCTATGCTTTCGACAATTGGAAAAACTTAATTTACGACATTAAAGAGATGCGTTGTATGTTGCAAAGTGCCACTCGACGCCAACGTCGCTTGAAAATGCGCTACATGCTTCATATCTGGAATTTGTTTACACAAAACTCGCGTAGCCAAAAGCAACGTCTTGCTGTCGTTTTATACGCGCTGCATCGTCGAAGAGCGTTTAGAATTTTAAAGATGCAGACATATTGTGATCGCAAGAAGGAGACCAAACTTCACAGCTGGATGACTCGACGAGCGTTATGGACGTGGCATCTTCGATCCCATCGAGACCGAAATTTACGACTTCGAGTTAAATTTTTGAAAGAAAAAAATGAGCATTTGATGCTCCGGGCTACAATTTGGCGTATGTGGCGCAATAATTACCATTGCTCTGTCGTGCTGCGAAATTTAATAGCAAAACAACGAGTCAAAAGACAACGAGAATGCTGGTTGGCATTCAATCTTCTAGTTATGGAACTAAAACAAAGGCGAGTCTTGATTGCGTCATTGTTAAATACACGTGAAGAGCGTCGGATACGGTTTGCCATCGACTCATGGCAGAATCATATCAAGATTTCCCGTAAGGAGAAGATGACAGTGGCTTTATGTGCTGGCTTTAGAAAGCGTAAACTTTTTGACAAGGCATTCAAAAACTGGAAAATTGCGATATATTATGCATTGAAGAAGAACTCAATGAATGATACGGCAGTTAAACACCTATCAGTCAAATTGGTTCAACATTGGGCAAAATGGGCGTTTTCGAGCAGACGAGAACTTGGAAAACGGATTTCCCTCTTACGAGAACACAGTCGACAAAGACAAATGCGGTATAGTGTTGCTCAGTGGAAGGAGGTAGTGTATAATCGACAAATACAACTTCGTCGAAAGTGGTTTAATATGTGGAAAAGGATGGTTGACATGCAGCAACGACAAAGCCTGTTAAAGGAATTGCACTACTTACTACAACTTCGATGGCGTTGGCAGCATTGGAAAATCTTCGTTTCACTGTGTCAGGAACTACGTTTAAAAGCTATTCAGGCTCGAAAATTACATGAGAAGCGTTTGATATCTGATTTATTTGTGATGATTTGGCTGTGCAAAACTAGAAGATACTTTCTAGGAGCTTCGAAATTGGCTGTATTAGCTAATAAACACGTGATCGTGGGCGTATTCACCCAATGGAGGCAGCGTCGGCAGCGATCAAAGGCAAAGAAGATTGCATACGGGTTTCATCGCCAACAGCTACAAAGTCAGTATTTTCAGCTTCTTTTTGCACTAACTGTAGGCTACAGACGCAAGGCCGTAGCTTACAACAGGCGTCAGCGTCTTTTGCAGTCGTTAGATGGCTGGACGAACCATTCTGCGACGAAAAAGCGACGACGAGAGGCGGAAATATACTTTTGTCGGCGTACGATGCGACAGGCTGTTCACTTAATGTTTTCAAGTGCTGGTCGCTCTATCATGCATCAAAAGCAACGCCTTGAGGCGGAAGCTTGGTATGAAGAAGTGTTGCTGCAACATGTCTTGTCGAAATGGTCTTTAGTTGTGCATCAGAGGATTACAAGTCGGTCAATAAGAAGACGTGTTGAATGGAATGTAGTTGGTGGCCATGTATTCCGTAAATGGCGTGAAAATTGTGTTGAAAAGCAAAAGTTATTGAAAGCTGCCGCATTTTACTCGACTAGGTTAGTAGCACGTTCGTGGCGTGCAATAATACGCGTCACGAAACGACGTCAACTAGCGTTGGTTATGTGGCACTACACTATGACATGCGTTCGCTTGCAATTTGGTTTTGACCATTGGAAACATGTTGTCAAGATTCGACGTGGTCAAGAAGCTATTGCTGCTAGTCTGTATCGGATGCAAGAGCAACAAATCGTGGAGCGACATTTTACCGCTTGGAAACAATTATTCACTGGTTGCAACATGGCACGTCGACAATTACAACGAGAGTTGCTTCGATGGCGACGCCTTTGCTGGCATCGATGGAAAGTGTGGCGTATTTTCTGTCGATGGCAGCGCTTTTGGCAGCTGAAAGTATTGAATGCCGCATTTTCCCTTGGACTTAAACGCTATGCTCTTCAGCAACAAATATATCGAGAGATAGCCAGACATACAACCCGAAGTTTATTGCATCGGTCTCTTACGCGGTGGCGTCTTGAACGGTGGTTGCTTTACAGTGAACAAAAGCTAAATAACGACGCGAAACGAATCGTTATGACTCGCTGGAAGACATTCGTGGTTGCCTGTCGTCAGAAAAGGCGGTGGAATCACTTTCGGCAGCAACTGCATCGCGCATATGCCAAGACTACGAAGAAAAACCATCAACGATCGAGTTCCACTTTTCGTGATTCGAGAGTGTTGCAAGCGCAGCTTAAGAAAATGCGTGTCTTGATGACTCACGTATTCCATGCGTGGTGCCTCGTAACTCATAGCCAACGTCGAAATGTCATTTTTAATTCAAGGTCGATGAGATTACACTCAATCCGCCCAGTGTCGAGCGCAACAAGACTAGCATTAGAATTCTGGGCTCATTGTGTGGTGGCCAAATACTTTGGCGCTTGGAAAAGCGGTGTAACGGCAAACAAGCGTATAACTTTTAGTGTTCGTTGCGTTGGTGGTTAAAGGCTTTGACGTTATGTGTCTTGTACAATTATCAATGACTAAGACGCCTAGTTATTAGCTCAAGTCTAAGACTACGGATTGAAAGCTAAGTGGACTCTGTCTCTGCTAGAATTGTAGCTGTGTTCTTGATCGGTTTAATGTCTCGGTGGATATCGACATGGAATGTACGAACGAAGCACGAAAAAATTGAGGGTGCGACCGTCCAAGAAAGTAAGTTTTTTAGCACATTGCGCGTCTTCCAGCTTTTCTGATTAGCTGTCTGCTAAAACCGTTTTTTTTCAGCAGTTCAGTGTGCAAGGAGACATTCATGATACTTTCAGTTGAACAAACCACGATCTCTTAGCCTGTCCGAACGTGAATAAAAGTGTAATAAATTATATACCGTCACTCATTATGTGTCGTACATGTCAGAAGAAAAGTTATAGCATTTAACTGATGAGTTGTCGCTTTGCAATTACTGCCTTAAATAAAAAAACGTCCCATAATATTTGAGAATAATTTAAAAAATTCTTGCTACTTTGGTCAAAAAAAAGAAAACTCAAGCTTTTGTCAGACCTTAACTTATTCGTAATGGCCATTAAATGATATTTGTCAACAATGTAACAAAGTATTACTTGAAAGTTTATCAGAAAACTTGCTCTTAATGTTCCAAACCGTCACAACGTTTAAGCCCAATCATCAATTACAGCTCGAATTTGAAAGAAGAATGAGAACTGGCGACAGGCTCTTTCAGTTTTACCACACAACGACATAAAATTCTTCTTAGAAAGTATTCGTCGTTTTACACCATAAACAACAAGGAAAAGCAAGAATGTGATACCTAAGCTGAAACGACTATCATTATAGCAATGAGAGACTTTCTTCCCTCACTACTTCTAAAAACTTTCCTTATCTTCATAACTCAATTCACCATTCTAGATTCAAACAAGCTTTAGAATTTACTGAAGTCAAGTCTAATTCACGAAAACGCACATCATGTTGCGGCGTAGTTTTCAATCCTACACTTTGATCTCTGTCATGTTCACTTTAGTCGTATCGGGTACTCAAACTGGATTAATTGGTGGTTTGGTGGGTACGATCAGCGATGTTGCCCCAAAGCTCATTTCGTCATTAGTTAAAGTTGTGAGCCCCCATTATGACCCGCACCGATTTGTCATTATCATGGATGATGATATCAAGTCCGTCATCGATGCTGTTGCCAACCCAAGCGCAGGTCCTTGGACAAATGACGAGCGAGCTCACAACATACAAAATATTGTCAATGCTCTTAAGCAACATGCACAAGAAAGACAAGATCCAGTGAAACAAGTCCTTGAAAAGGCAAACTTTCAGTATACAAGCAACTGGATCAGCAACACAATTGAAGTGGTGGATTGTCCTACAAATCTCGTGCAACAGATTCTCGATGTGACGATAGTAAAAGAAATCATTTATGACATAATCATAGATCACGACTCGATTGAGTCTGAAATTGATGCGACGAATACTACGATTCCTATGGGATGGGGTGTCAAGAAAATCAACGCGCCGAATGTGTGGGCTTTAAACAATACAGGACAGAATATTATTGTTGGAAATATTGATACGGGTGTGCGAAGTACACACGAAACTCTTGTCAACAACTGGGTTGGTCCATACGGATGGTATGATCCAAAACAACAGAGTGCAACACCTTTTGATGCCAATGGTCATGGAACTCACACAATCGCTACGATTGCTGGTGGTAAAGGTGTGGGTGTTGCTCCTGGTGCTAAGTGGATGGCTTGCAAGGGATGTGGTGCAACAGGGTGTACGCTCTCCCTTTTAATTGCATGTGCAGAATTCATGTTATGCCCTACAGACACGAATGGCAATAATTGTGATCCAACAAAAAGTCCACATATTGTTAGCAATAGCTGGGGAAGAGGTCAAGGTATGGGCTACTTCCAGCCAAGTCTTGATGCTTGGCACGCTGCTCGCATTATTCCAGTTTTTTCAGCCGGTAACTTGGGTCGAAGTGGGTGTAGTTCAGTGGGATATCCAGGTGATTCACCCGATGTTCTGGCATCTGGAGCCACCGATATGAACGACGTCTTGGGCGTCTTTAGCAGCCTCGGACCTTCTGTGAAAGGACTAATCAAACCTGATTTTTCAAGTCCTGGTGTTGACATTCTTTCTGCTTGGAATCGCGACGATTCTGATTATAAATTGATGTCGGGAACGAGCATGGCTGCACCTCACCTCGCTGGTACAATTGCTTTGATTTTAAGCGCACGTCCTGGCTTGAGCTTCGATGCTGTCAAGACATTATTGATTGGTTCGACTGAACAAGCTTTGCCAAAAGCTGTTTTGACGTGCGGTGGAACGCTGGATGATGTCTATCCGAACAATCAGCACGGACACGGCCGTATCAATGCAGAGAAGGTTGTCAACGCTGCACTTGCGTTGTAATGGTTTCTTACAATTTGTACATATGATAATAATGTATCAAATATACTCTCTTCAACTCAAATAAATTGGATTTATACACAACAAAATGACAAAATAATTATCATTTGATCAATTTTATAGCGCTCACGACCAGTTTTGCCCAAGTTAAAAGAACGGCTTAAAGCATCAGTTGCGCGATCGAATTGTAGGAAGGCATCGTGTGAGTGTGTTGGAAACAAGTTGAGTCA
>NW_020187174.1:121185-128016 GCF_900000015.1 Plasmopara halstedii | reverse complement strand
CGACGCAGGAATGGTGCATGAGAGTAAGTCTCCCCATTCGACACCCACGTTTTGTGTCTGGAAGCCGAACGGCGAGTGAGGTATCGTTCACGCTTGCAATATGCTAAGCGGCACAGACGCCGATTGGTAGGAAGAATGTTCTCCCGAACGATACGGTTGGCTGTACAAAGCCCCACGCACTCGACTTGGTCGATGGTTTTTCACCAAAAGCTCTTGATAGCGAGTGTTATTCCGTTGACAGCGGTAAGTACTCTGAGCAACATGCTCCAGGAGTACCCTAAGGGCTGTCAAATGCACCGAGGGCTGTGAAATGTCTAATCGTCTTGTGACGCAATTGTTCAGGCCTCACTGGTCGTATGCACAGAACTACTTCGACGACATCTTCGCCCACAGTCGCTCGGAGTACGGGTGGAGGAATGAAGAGAAATACATCGTCCATTTGAGAGCGGTACTCGAGTGCATGCGCTCGAATAAATGTATGCAGATAAGTGCATCTTCGGTGCTGAAGAAATCTTTTTCCAGGGTGCTCCATTGTGAAGCGTGGCCTTTGAGCGGATCGTACACTCCCCATGTGAGTAGCCACAGAGCTCGCGGAAACATTATGAATTGTTCCATATGTCGCAGGGCGACAATACGCAGGAAGTCGGCTTTGCATCTTGATTTTGGCAAACTAAAATATAAGATAGCGCTCAAAGCAAACGTCCATTTTTTGTGACTTTGCTGTAAGGTTGACAGCGAAGAAAGTTTCCGGTGCCGCTGCACCCATCGCTCAGAGCTCATCGTCATCTGCAGCGGTTTTGCTAGGGGCGAGCACCACAGGGATGGTCCTCATTGCGGGAGCTTTTATTTTTTGAACTCGAAGTTGAGCGTGGTACCGATATATTGGGATCTCTTGTGGTACCAAGAAGCGAGCTCGCAGAGCTTTCCGCTGATCAAGTTCAGCTTGTGTAGCTAGTGATTACACCACGCATACTCTCGGTAATATTACTGAAAAGTATATCTCCTTATCAAAAGCGTAAAAAATCAGTTTAATTGGCTAAAAAATTAAAATTTGACGACTGGATCAAGTGCGCCAATACTTGCTATGGAGGTGCTTAGTTGCGCGCGCTTTGGCGACGAGAAGGAACTTACGACACTGCTGCAGTCGGTAGAGGGGACTACGCGTGACGCACTTGTTAACTATGTACAGCCGGAGACGCTTAATACGCCGCTTCACATGGGTGCGCCACCTTGACATCTTTAGGTACATGTCTTTCATATTCTTAACACTACAGTTCTTGCTACAGCTTGTGCAAACGGCCACGTCGAGTGTGTACGCGAGCTCCTGAACAATGGTGCTAAACACAGGCCAAATGCCAGTGGAAATCTGCCATTACGTATGAAATTGAAGCATTTTACGTAAGGCATCTAGTCAAATGGCTCATTGGTATTGAAATTTACAGATTGGGCCGTACAAAATAAGCATCGCGAAATCGTCAAGTTAATTCTAAATGGTGTGAAAGATCTGGATGTTCTTGCACGCAATAGTTTTGGCCGTGGATGCGTAACAGAGGCTTATCAATGTGAAGACACTGAGATTTGTAAGTGGTCGTAAGCAGAAATTCAGTATTTGTTGGTTTAACAATGTGGCTGTCGCAGTGGCAATGCTACTAGAACACAGTTCAGCGACAGAGGAGCGTTTGGCTGAAGGCACGGGTATGGGCAAGGACGCGATCAAAGAAGAGATTGAGGAGGTCGACGATTGTGATAGCAGATTGTCGAAAGTGTTGCAGGAAACGGTTCTAGAGTTTGAGTTTGCTCCAGGATTACCGACATTAAAAGCTCGAGAGCTTGCGCTGGAATGGAGCAAGGATGCGTTTGGATCTAATGGGGAGGAGGATATTACAGGAGTGTCTATTTGGTCAGCAGCACTCATTTTAAGTCGGTGGATTATAGACCACCGCTATATCTTTGATGGCAAGAAAGTATGTGAGCTTGGATCTGGATGTGGAGTGAGTGGCCTTGCAGTACACAAATACACAAATGCTACCAAAGTTGTACTATCGGATTTGTTCGCTCACACCATTCAGAACCTTGAACACAATGTAGAGCTAAACAAAGTAGACAAGAAGACGCAAGATGATGAGAAATCAAGAGAAGAAGCACTTGTTCTTGATTGCTGCGGTCGATGCGGTGCTGTTCAGCGCTTTACACAGGACAACCCAGAAGGCAAGCTCATGACATGTGGTGGTTGCAGATCTGTCGCTTACTGTTCGCGCGAATGCCAGAAAAAGGCGTGGAAGAAACACAAGTCCGATTGCAAGGCGATACAAGCCAAGCATGAACATGCTGAGGCTCTGAAGAACGTGATTATTTCTCAGCAAGGTGAACTCCAGGTAAAAGCCATTGACTGGGCTGAACGTGAGACTTGGCCTGTTCATTGTGACGAGGACAAATTCGATGTGCTTTTCGGCTCGGATCTCGTGTACCATCAGGAGATTGTACCCGTGCTTGTGAACGTGGTAGATGGCATGTTGGCACCTAATGGACGATTTATCCACGTCGCTTCGCAAGCACGACACTCGCTGGTGGAATTCAAAGACTCGATTGAAGCCCGTGGCTTCTCATGTGAAATAGAACAAGTTACTGATGACTACAAAACAAATCCGTTGGTGGGTAACGACGCTGTGGCTGAACTGTTCGCTCTACACTTTAACGAAATGAGTGACACGTACTGTATCTACACATTCACTCGCACTGTCCAACCATAGAACGTTGTGAATGAACGCATGCTTGTGTACTCGTATTTTTCAAGTCATTGCTTAGACGATCAAATCTGAGGGAGTAGCTTCGACAGAGTTTGTCGCCTCGCGCTTGTTCCTATTTACTCTCCTTTTCACTTGATCAAGCGTTCGAGAATTCGGTGGTAGGCGGGTACTCGGCAAAAGCGCTAAAATCTTTAAATTGCACCTGCCAAAAACAAGTTCCCAATTGCCGTGTATACTGCCACTTGAATATGGACTCGCCGTAATGCCTCCATGAGAGCGTTTATTTTTCGATTTGCGCTTGATTTGCCACTCCACAGACGTCTGAATACAAAATGGTATTATCTTTAGATTACGTGCAAGCAACACGATTAAGGTGAAAGATCGTACTTGTGCAGTGGCGATTAGAAAGGCATGCCAAGTTGCAAGAACGGTTATAGCCACAGCAACTGATGAAGAAGTTGTAAAAGCGAGTGTCAAAACCGTGGCGGCTGAATTTGCTTCAAAAATCACAAGCAGCTGGAATCCAATAGCATTAGATACGTAAATTTCTCATCATGACTCAAGCACCAAATACATCTCCAACTTACTCGAGAGAATTGCTGATAACTCAATCCAGTGTATGCTATGCGATAGCTCATATAAGTGGCATAATAAGCTCCGACTGCAAGCCACACGAGAAATGAAAAAAAGTACTATCACCGCGTTCAGTCGAGATAGCAGAACCACGTTTAGCTACGTAAGCAATCCGATTTTAATTCTCATCTGATTCACGTACACGATAATTGTTGCGTCCAATGCAGTTATTAACCCACGGACAGTGATGATCCAAGTGTGCAACGCAGCGATCGCAGACAGAACAATGATGTGCACGACCCGGGCGAAAGTGGCGGCATCTTCGACAGTACGAACTTCCATCTCCTCCACGTTGTCTTGCTACACTCTGTGGGTCAATCAGCTGCACGCGAGACAATCGTACAAAATCACCATTCTTCTTTCCATCTGGAGTGACTGCGCTGGGTCGAATCCTTGGAAGAATCTCTTCATCGACAGTCTCGAGATCCTTGATGTCTTCAATCTCTGCTTCCAAATCAATCTCTTCGCTATCTATAGCATTATTATCTACATCACTTTCGCAAGTTTCTGTCCCTTTCGTCCATTTTGTTGTAATGATTCCCTGATAGAAAGTAAAAGCAGGTGATTAATGGCCAAACGGGATAAAAACATTTCATATCGTACCGGGTCTGTAGCACAACAAAGCGCATAGTTGAAGGAAATATTAAATAGCAAGATCATGGCAATTGTCACATGAACTATCAACTGAGAATCAATCGTAAGCCAATTTGTATACATGTTCCGTTCTATCTTGGAAAGAATATACCTCCAATGTTGTCTCTGCCATAATGGGAATGATGGCATGCAGAAAGAGTCCACCCACGAGGAAAATCAACGTCATTCCAGCAATGACACAGTAAAAACCTGCATAGCGTAAGAAACGACTAGAACCTCGAACAAACGACGCCGCGCATATGTAAACCCATTGTGCTGGGTCTCGCCAATGCGGTGGAAGTGTCATTGAAATTGCTTATTCAACTATGCAGTTGTAGTATATAATTTGAGCCAATCACAGTACTTGCTTTCAGATTGAAGTTTCACAACTATTAACATTCACATTTAATCCAGACATCGATGTCCTTGCAGTATACAAAATAAATAAAACGCTCTAGAATATACAAACTCAAGTGTTGGGCTCCAAACACAGTTGAGAATTGAAATAGCTACGCTTAGATTGCAAAAAGCCATCACATCTAGAGCGAACATTTCATAACTTCTTTCACACTGGATTTTTTGAACATACATATCGAAAAGCACCGGGATGCAAACCCGTCTAGAATGAGGGAAGGCTGCCATCGATATCGATGATTATCTACCACTGCGTACAGACCATAAGGCTGAGACAGTTACACGTACAAATAAGGAAGCAATACACGTCAAACGGACCGACAAAACAAAAATATTTCTGCCTGATAAACGCGATTTTCAGACGAATACATACTTTTTAGCAAAAGTCAGTACTACACTCACTTTCTTGCTTTACAGGACCACTTCGGTATGACTCAATTTATACACTAAGCTTCAATGTTTTGTGAGTGTAGAAGAACACCCGGGTTACTACTCCTCTGTCTCATGGCGATAGGCAAGTTCGCGTCGTTTCAACCGCCAGGAGGGCCAAGCAAGACACGAGCGACAGAGACCACATGATCACCACGCTTGAAATCTTTTTCCCCAACGCATTTACCTTCACCACTTCGTGAGCGATATGGTAATTTTATGCCATTGAGAAAACGCTGGAGAGATCCACTGTCACAATAAAATGCAGATGGGCGAGTTTTGTGCACATCTTATAGCAAGTTGTAACCCCTGTTTTAAAACGCCCCGATGGCATCACATGACAATCATCAGATAGAAATAACCCGAAAGCACCTCTATAGCATGATCTCAGTCAATCTCTACAGAACGGCTTCATGAGTGCATGGGTCCTACCAGCCTGGAGTACATGTGATTTTGTGCAACATTAAGCATTACTGCGGACCTAAGTATATGCAGGAAATTCCTGAATATCAGACGAGACAGACGCGCGGTGAACTTTGAGATCCGTGAAGATCTCACGTTCTTTTTCTCGCGCTATCAGGATGAAATGTAATTCCTGCGCGGAGAATTAGTCTACTCAATAGCTCGTTTAATTTCTCTTCTCTTCCCTTCTCTTCTATTTTCTTCTTGCGGAGGCCATACATAGCGCTGCATCGCGAATACTTTATTCTTCGTCGTCGCATCGAGAAAGAAAATTGTTGTAGAAAACTTTATCATCCAGACATCTTGCTACATCATGCATTGAATATTCTGAGACATCTCTCTCGTTCAAAACGCTGAATGCCGGAGTCCAAAAAGCAGCAAGCGTAGAAGTGTGACCAGATCGATGCTTAAGTTCTTCTGTCACTTTTTGATGTGGAGACTCCCGACGTATCTGCTCACGAACGATACCGATTCAACGCTGTGTGTAGACTGCTATCATGCAGTTCCAGGACTCCCAAGCCTACTTGTATTAAAGTGACTGCAACAGTGGGACATAGTTACCCGAGTTGCGCACAGGAATAGCCAGTATCTGGTGTCGACAACTCTGAGAGCTCTAGGAGCAAAAAATCAATTACTTCTAAAAACTTATATCGTTCATACGAGGAAATGCCTTATCGAACTTGAGATATCAATGGTGATCTTTCCCTGGTGATGTTAACACATATGATTTGTCTCAGTCTATGCAGCCCTGTGCATGCTTTTCAATGTAAAGAGTGAGGAGCCGATTAACGCGATGCGCTCCCTGCCAATGTGGCCTGGTGTTGTTTTAATTTTGAAAAATATCCGGAAGCTCTGTAGGTATACCAGCAGGCCAACGAAAGTAAACAAGACTGTGCACAGCACAAGCCAGAAGTGGTGAGTGCTTACCTGAATGTAATCGTCGTTCTTTGTATTTCGAGAGGTCAAGCATTTCGTGATGCTCTACTCTGACGTTTGTCGCACTGGTAGTGGCGTATTCAAAACACGATATAGGTCGTTGTGACTCATTTGATTCAGACAATCAACTTGAGCTTGCTACTCTAGTCGTTTAAAATGGATTTAAGCACATATGTCATTCATTCTTCGCTTCGTAGTGACAGAAATGGTGTGCGAAGCTAACGTGTGAGCGATATGAAGGTCACATCATTAAAAGGTATCGATTGATAACTAGCGGCAAAGCTGTGCATCCATTCGAGAATATGCAGGCGGTGCGATGAGACTCGGTAAATTACTTCAACATTAATCATTGCCAAATATCGTACTTAACATATATATTGCGCCCGGATATAGAGGCGATGTCTTTTTTGGCGACGCGTCAAATTCTGCTTTTAAGGCACATTCATGGCGGAACTCTGCGGCACTTCGATTCGAAGCTGCGTTTCCCTCCTGGGCGGAGCTGAAACTGCAGCTCTCACGAGTTTTCTTGCCGCCTTGCCCGGCATATCACGTGCGATCGCGTCTACTTGCCGCCCGC
>NW_020187174.1:120358-121175 GCF_900000015.1 Plasmopara halstedii | reverse complement strand
ATTGGTACAACTATCCCCTCGCACCGTCTCCAACAACTCGATCATCATGAGCGCGGTTTGGAGATGTGGGCAGCGCTGTGTGAGATCTACGAGCGACGCCAAGATCCCACGATCAAGAAAAGTGTCATCTTGCGCAAGTCTGAGAAGCTGAGAGATCTGAAGTGTCCACCATCTGGTGATGTTGAAATTCACCTGGCGAAAATGTTCCGCCTTAGAACCGAATTGGCGAGCTACGGCTATGAGGTCAACAGTATCAACATGAAGGCCATGATGCTGGACAGTCTACCGGACCAGTACGAATATGAGCAACTACGTGGTGCGGTTAAGTACGGTGGGTCTGGTGGCTCGATGACTCCGGAGAGCCTACGCGTACTTATCGAGCAGGCCGCCGAGCGTCAGTTACGACGCAAGGAGCGCGGTGCTCATGGAACTGGCGGCGGCGGACGGCCGCAGTCGAAGAATGGAGGAGGGCGCGGGCAGCGTGATGGCGGCGGTGAAGGTCGTCAGGGACGCACGGGCGCCAGTGGTGCAAGGGCCAGAAGTGGTGGCAGCCGGAAGTGCTTCAGGTGCGGCCAACCAGGTCACTTGAAGGCTGACTGTCCCCAGCAGACTCAAGGCGGTGATGGAGACAAACCTGCGAACCCGGGCAGCCAACGCCCAGGCCAGCGCTCCAACTTTACCCGCGGTCGCGACTCAGCAGCTTCTCCGGTGAGTGTGGAGCCTGGTGTGATTGCTGGCGTCGTTGAGGATGCCGCAACATCGCCCAAACTCAAGGAAGGAGCCGACCAGGCTGATGATTTAATGGTCTCGTCGGATT
>NW_020187174.1:102866-120348 GCF_900000015.1 Plasmopara halstedii | reverse complement strand
TCTGACATTTGCAGCACTTTGCGCAGAGGTAGCGTATCGGGCCACCTGTTTAGTTCAACAGAGTGCGCCCACTATGATGCGACATGATTGCGCTGAGAATGACGGCATCAGATTGCAATGAGTGACGTAACAAGTTAGGCTCAGAGGTAGCACAGAGTAGCAAACTAAGGACCTAAATATATTCCCTTCCATGCTTTCCTTCTACTGCGCACTTCATTTTCTCGACAGGTTCTGGGCCCAGGTGACTCCAAAAGCGCAATGACGCTCTAGACCATCTACTTGTGCTGCAGTGGAACGGTTAGGTCCGTACTTACACGCAGCAAGTGATGTGGGTACCGGATGAGCGACAGATTAGGCTCACAATCCACAAGGTTGACTGGACCAAGTTCTGGGCTCCGGTGGGGTCGGAGCAGAGACTGTATGCGCCAAAAAACGTGCGGTTTTAAGTGATCAGAAAGTGTAAGGATCCGCTTTTTCAGTCACTTCTTGAGTTGTGCGGCCAAAGGTACTACAACAAGCTGGTCAAGGTTGGTCGCGCCCGCTTCCGACGCTGGAATATCTTATGGAACAACTTCGCCGGACATATTTAACAAGACGACGACTGCGTCGAAGTATTAACAGCGAAGAAGTTCACCAAGAAGGCCTGGGCCTAAGTCAGCTGCACTTGGTGGCAGTGATCGACGCATGTGGGCGTGCTCAAGGCAAGTTCTAACAAACAAGGTCCAATACGAGTTGAGGCAGTTGCGCACGGTACTCATGGCGATTTACGATGCAAGTCATCCCTCCTCTCTTGTTCGACCTGAAGAGCTTGCTTATTTTGCACATCTGTCAAGATTCATACAGATGTCCTGTTTCGTCTGGGAAAAACTTCATAGCAAACATCGTCGAGAGCAAGCCATCTCAAGACATCAATTTGCTTTGGATGCGGCTAGGCTAGCCATATTCTGGCAGTTTGCCCCGACGAGAAATAAAAGATGGCAGCGCTAGATGTAGCTTGAAGAAATGTCAAGACATATAACATTACCAACCACTCCTAGTGTGTGCAAGATAGCAGTACGTAAGTGAGAGAATGGATCTTGGAAAACGGATCAATATGGCATCTCGTGAGGAACGCAGTACTACTTGAAGATACTCTCGCATTTGCCGATCAATGTTTGGTAGCCTATGACACCATGCTTCAGTTGACGATAATCGTAATCGTGCTATTGCAGATATTAACGCTCGGCAAGCTGAGCATTGTTCGTCTAATGGACGTCTGCCATTCACCGACTAGCGCGCAATATTTTTTTCGTACGGCAAGCTCGGGCTCCAAAAGTACAAGCTCATATACGTTAGCGATCAGCGAGCGATTGGGTCGTTCTGCACTGGTAATATCGTACTTATGCGGTAACGGGTTATACGTCCCCTACTGAGAAAGGGCAGGTCGCACAATAATGTGTGACCGTACATAGGTTTGTATTACATCGTTAGTAATAACACAGTGGTGTGACTACACCGTAACATGAAGCCACCACGTGGCAGGATTGCCAGTAGAGATGCATTTTAATATTTTCATTAGGTTTTGCTATATTAACTGGGTATTAGCATTACTATATTTATTAGGAAAACCTAGTGTTTCAAAGATTGGCGGCTCTGCAGCAACTAAATCAATTAAACACAGTTTTTGTTCTTGACAGAAAAGTTCGTTTGCCTTGGATGAGGCTTTAGAACTTAGAAGGGCAGATTGCGATCCGCTACACTAGTACTGGCTCTTGAAAAAACGTAAGGTCGGTGAACTTAGCTTAGCATCCTTTAAGCTAAGGGTTACGGTAACCCCGCTGTATATGCGGTAATGCAAAACAACGCGCTCGTTGTAAAAGTGCAAATCGTACACAATGGCATGAGCAAACCATGACACACTCCTGCTTTTCTGCTTTAGGCAACGGGTTCCAAAATGTCTTAGAAAGTTGATTGCACAGTTCTAAAGCGGCAGCAACGTCAACTATACTACTGGCTTCGACGTGACATAGATCGCTAAGTGAAGGATCAAGAGGACATGCAGCCAAGACCTTGTCCCTTTTCACAGCGTCTTGGACATCTATCGTGCGACACAATTGAGACAAGCCCTGTTCTGATGATTAGCTTTCGGTCTGTCGACGCAACGCTCATCATGTGCGTCCGGAGTGTGCAAATCAAAAATGTGATTCCTACGAAAGATACGGTTGTGCACTCCCGATCGATCACGCTGTGAGGTGTGATTTGCTTGGACCTCAAGAGATTGATGACATCAATGGACCGTATCGAGAAAACGGTGTCTCGTCAACTTTGGCAATTGCAAGGTCAATTACTGCCGCGTATTCCTAGCGCGCGCCAAAGACCACTCGGCAAAAATGTTTTGTAATTCTTAAAATTCCGTAAGAAGCGTATTGATTTCTGCATTCATGTGCTACGCTTAGATGACGGCTGTGAACGTAGTAAGCCAGTGTATTCTGCAAGCCCGTCAGCATGTAAGGCAAGAATTAAAGGATCAATCGGCAAGGCAGAAAGTACGTATGCTCACTTCATGATCTTTGCATACAATGTTCCGCTCAATTTGGGGTGCAGTGAAGTTTACAGCAAACATTATGCATTGCAATCTCGAAATACTAATCGTTAATTGTACGCGAGGACAATGTCGTCATCATGACCCAGAACCTAAAGACATTTTGGCAACCTTCACCAAGCACAGCGAGCAGCTATGCTAAGAGACAGGAGTAGAAAAGGAGACGCCGCTAGCTGCATTCGATGCTAATCTACGACTAACCAGAAAGTGCAAGCGCATGTATCCCATGCTACACCATGGGTTTTTAATGCAAGTGTTCGAAGCTGATCCAAAGACGTTCGCGAAGGCAATGCGCAGTAAGAAAAAGTTGCAGATGGAGAAAGGTAATACTTGAGGCAGTCCTATCTTTCGAAAACAACGATGTCTGGAATATGATCAAGCTTTTGGCTGGGACCAACATACTGCACAAAAGTGGATGTCCAATAGAAAACTGATGCAACCGGCTTGGCGATGCGTTGAAGACGCGGCTAATTATGTGAAGGTATGAAAAGGCTTCTGAGTAGACTATGTGCTTACTTTCGGCGCCGTCATGGGCTTGCCGTCGCTAAAGGTGACTCCAAGACTTGGGTGCAGGCAAAACATGGTAAAATTCCGAACGCCTACGTCAGACTCAAAAATACCGATTCTTCTCCATCTGCAGTGTGTTGAAGATCAAGAATGAACAACTGAAGACGCTTGGTGTGAGTAATGTAAACGAAGTAGCGCTCGAGCTTGAAAAGAGCTTGTATGGAATGAAGCAGGCAAGGTGTTCGTAGGGACACGATGCAGGCTCTAAACATGTGTCAACGGCATATGCCTGTATTTCGAGCGCAACGAAAACGATTTGACGGTGGTTGATGTCAGAGGTCGGCAAATAGTTCTAACAATCGTATTGTTTTCGATCAAGAAACTCGGACCCGTAGCAAAGTTGTCGATAAAGTAGTGATGGATCCTCGACGCGCACGCACATTCTCTCGATCATGGAGGAGCCTATTGGTGAATTGTAGCCCGTAAAGCAGGTATGTGCTTCAAAGCGGGCCTTAAGACAAGTAAATGCACTAATAAATACTTAAATAAACTTATCTCCGATCATCTGTACAAATCCCAAACGCATTTGTCACAGCATCAAACAGCATAGATTTGTAATTATCTTGAAAGTGTAGCCAGCAAAGAAGATTAATTAGCCATCTTGTCGATACCTTTGACACGTGTAGCGATGTGGGATGGGACACACGATTCGTACAATTTACTTTCATCTTAGAGCCGGGCTTGACAGTGGCTTACTCCATAATATGAAGCTCTTTGCTATGAAGTGGGGGGTTCTCTATCGCTTGAACCTAGCGAGAGGAACGTACGAAAGATACCTCAGGGCATTGGGATCTGCTTGAAGTAAAGGATGCCTATACCAGAGGTCCAGGCAGCAAATTCGGCGGGAAGTGGGTCTGGAAGGCCAAAATAGCGGTACAAATTTGGTTTTCATTTGCACCCCGGAAATGTCTCTCTTCTATCCCATCTCATCATCTTTTTTACATATTTTAAGGGGATTGGTGCGCCATAGCCACATCAATTGCGCTTAGTAGCTAGCCTGGACAGAGTACATGCGTAATTTCTCTCTGTTAGTAGCACTGGAGTATCTATAACTGCCTCAAATCTGACCGGAAACGATAATTTTCAATAAAAGCAACCTGATTAAAAGAAAGTCATCATGTGGGCCCATTATTCTTGACGAATGATTTCTACCTTGCACTTCGAAAAAAATCATTAATTACATATGCATTCATATCGATGATAAGGCCAGATATTCTTGATGTCTTCACAGTCTCACATTACATTGGATGCATCTCCAATTAATAACTTGAAAATATCAGCAGGCTTTTTTGCCTGCTGTAAAGTATTTTTTGTCATGGACTAGTGATTACAAATGTTGTCGTGGAGCGCAATTGCTTGGACAGGTGGTCCAATCCCTTGAAGTTACCACCTCACCCACCGTGCCAAAAATGGCCATTCGAAAGCTTCAAGTGCTGTATCTTTCACCCGTTATTCACAGTTGTTTGTATCCAGCACCTTTTGTCGAGAAGACCGCGGCTTTAGACCGCACTGATTCGATTCAACATGACAAAAATCGGCAAGCCTCGCCTAGCATACAGTCGATCATTTCCATCTTAGACGTTGCTACCGGATATTGCAGCTTAAAGCTCTTAAGTCTTAACAAGGATTACATCTGAGTTCACGACATACGGTTGCTGGTCCCTGTCTAAGAATAAATAGAACATGGTAAGCGCGACATATAGTCGCTAATTTGATATATCCTCTTGAGATATATCCTCTTGAGACCGCGCTTTTCTGTCTCGTCCTGCCTTTGAAGCTTTGCTTGAGACTCCTATCAAAATTGTTGCTAAGTAAGTCAGATGCACCCAGATCCTGCGTTGTAGGTGTCGCAGCTTCGAGAACAAAAGAAAAGGCATTCTGATCTTTAGCAGAAGGTAAGTTAGTAATTTACCAAATACTCGATGCATGGTACATATCCTTTCCGAATTTCTGTTTACTTTTACCCATTGCTTTCCAGCCAGGCCATACGAATGAGATCCTTTTCTAAAATCAAGTTCTAGGACCAAACAAAGTTTTACTCTGTCAAATTTATTAGACTTTGCCGGGTATCAAAAGAAGCCTGGACATTTGGCGACTGCTCCTGTCGCGAGATAAGCAGATACTGTATTTGTATGTGGTATCAGCAATGTCTCCGCGCATTGTATGCTATCGTGTATTGCATGTGAATACATACCACTCCGGAAACTGTCGAGGCTTCCATGCCATCATAAAGTCTAGGTTGCAAATGTTCAGAAGCGATATAAAAAGCGAGTTTTCCCTACTTTCTGAGAAAAAGTTGCTTTTCTAAAATGAGTCAAATCGATAAATTGACCTCCAAGTGGTACAGCTGAACATAGCTTTTTCCTCGTGGGTATATCTCCATCTGCTAGGAATCGGCATATCGCCAAGTGTGTTCTATCGTGGGTAGGGCTTGATCCTTCTAACAGCTCAACCATGAGAAAAGGAAACGCGTAGGGATGAACATTTGGCTATCCCACTGGTACTCTCAAACATGTGGCGTACGGCGTAAATATGCGTCTTAGATATCACTCAGCCTGGCTGATGTCCATCACCTCCCACGAGCCTCCAACGCCTTTGCAGGTCGAAAATGTGTTTCGCACATAATAAGACAATTACTGCTTCACGAAAACGAGGTTGGGTAGGCGCGAAAGGTCACGGTGATACACAAGTAAATGTAGACTTCGAAAATTGTAAACATGCTTCGGCTTTTGAGAAAAATTCTGCCGCTAATATAATATGGAAGCTGTCAACACTTGGGCGTAGCCAGCCAGTTCACTTTATTCAGAGAGGCATCTCAACAGACCTCAGTAGCCGTGTTAACAGCTGCTCAAAAGCTTGGATACGATTTTACCATGGTTGAGGTACTTCAATCTAATTAAACCGATAAACACCACCGGAAATATATCAAAGGACATGTTTAGTTTGTCGGAAAGATAAGTAAAAGCTTATTGGGGCCACCAGCTTCGGAGGGATCATCTCCCGCTGATTTATATATTTAAAAAGCTTTCGCGTCGGCGCACTATTTCGTGAAAAACATTTATGGTGAAATAGAGGGGCTACCCCAAGTTTTACCAAACTGCTTTTACGGCGTCAGGGTTTAAGAATTGAATCATATATGACCATCACTTCACCTGCTCACGCGTGCAGCTCTCATACGCATATGCACACGAACATGCACACGCTCGCCGATTTGATACATTATGGATCATAGCAACTGGAGTTGATTTTGCTCCATTTCAGCGCTCTAAAATTCTTTTTAATCCTATTTTCGACAGTCGGTGAATTTGGCGCTAGAGCTTTTTCGCGTTGCTCTCCAAAAGAAGATGTAGGCTCCGTCTGATGGCTCTCTCAGACGGGGTTACCAAGCCGTTTGACGCGCCGTGGGCTGCGCCGAAGCGGAACTTGAAACAGTGACCTTGGCAGACGGTCACTGTTAGATGCAGTTAGGCGGATTGACTGTGGAAGAAGTGAGAACGGCTTACAACATAAAGATAAACGCAAAATCAATGCGACCGGTGAGAAGAAAGTAAAAAAACGTAAGACAGCATTGGAACGTAAGAATGAGCCAGTCCGACTCACAACTAAATAAAAGCTTAACTTTGTTGAGGTCATGCGGGTATCTCACTGCGGTTAAAGTATAAAAGTGCCCTTTGGAGATTATTAGCACACGTCTGTAAGCTACACAGCGCAAAAGAAATCAAACACCGAATGCAGAGGTCTATAGAATGACACGACAGCTACTGTAGAGTACACGGACGTGACACGGGGTGCTAGGCACAAGTCAATGGCAGCATAAATTGTGAGGATAAAGCTATCGTGGGGCGAGGTCGTGATGAGTCTTCGGAAGTAGGCGTGGTGGAAGGGTTCAAGGCGACCGAAGCAAAAGTCAGAGTCGTAAGACGACGGAAAAACAAGGCTTTTCGAAGTTGAAAGGACATTGTTCTTGTACGCCTGCATAGGTGAAGGCTGATGAGTAGTATACCTACTTCTTCAATAGCATATTCTCTTCAAGTACAAGTAGATTTGGGCTTGACCTGGCAAAGCTTAAGGACACTTTGAGACGAGGACTTACACTTTGCCACTCTATGTTACGAATACAAACGTTGGCGTCAACGAGCCATACATGAGGTTTGTAGCCATCGTTCGTCTCCAGAGCTTGATTTTAAAACGACAAAAGGCACTAAACACCATACGCCCGTCTTACTCATTGTCGTCCCTCCAAAAACGAAGGACTCAGGTGTACTGAAGGCAGCATAACGAGATTGGTACCTGCATCCAAGAATACATGTTTTTTGCACAAGTTGGCATAAACAATTATTCAGCTATTAGTTTACCATGTTTATTCTAGTTTCCTAGTAAGCTAGGGAATTATTGTACAAATTATATATTGTCAAAATTAACATTGCGATCAAGTGCTTAAGTATATCAGGTTAACCGAGAAGGGTCATCGAGTATGGCCAGTTCAACTTCACTTGCTAGCCAATCTGCAGACTGTGCCAAAGTATCCTTCTCACGATACTGTCCAATGCGCTCCGTACACCATACTATCCATTTAAAAAGCTGATGTGCAACGTTAGGTTCTAATTTAAACATTAGAGCGTAATTAAAGTGAGAGAGCGCAGTGATAGACAAGTTGCTAGTCGAACTTAACGACGGCCGTGAGCTGTACACGTGCATATTTTCGACTTGCAGACTCTTGTCATCGTTAAAGGGCCAGGAATTAGCGTCTGAGCAGTCCAAAAATTCCAAAGTGACATCGCTGAGGGCACAATTGGCCACAAAAAGCTCTGAAGTCGTTCTGCTCTCAGCATTCAGCACTTCATTCACATAAATTGACTGCATTTTAAGCTCGTGTCCTACCACCGCACACTCCCATTCATGGTCTGCTTTGAGAGCAACATCCCAGAAGGACATTCCATGTACATCGATACCTTCACTGCTTGTAAATATGAGATGAGCTGGAGTCGAGTACAACCCAATAGGCACCTCACCAGTAGTTTGAGCCGAAATAGAATCAAAAAGTCCAGGCTTCACTGAATCTGAAGTCATTTGTTGTCGCATGTCGTTCATAACATCCATGCGAAGATGCAGGGACTTGGAGCAGTCGCCAAGTTTGCCATTGTATTTAACCAAACCAAAAGCCATCAAGGTCGCGGCGATAATTGCGCCTTGCAAACTTACATTGTGCTCCTTGCAACGTCTCACAGCACTCAACATATTTGCTTCCGATCCTCGGGCAAACAAGGCAAAACTGGGATTAGGAGGAGACGGTGGTAAGCCAGCAAAATCAAGTTGTGATCCTGTCTGAAGAGCCAAGAGAGGCGCGAAAGCACTTGTGTCAAAGCTCATTAGCGGTTGTATAACGTACTTGGAAACAGCTTCGTGAATCACATTCATCCACGCGTTCACAAAGTGCGTTTTTTCATACAGTGACTTCCGCAGAGGCAGCTCTTTAGGAAGTTTTGTCGACGTGGTGATCATCTGAAGAATGTCACGGAGAATGATGAATCCTGAAGTCGTGTCCGACATATAATGGTCAGAAAAGAGACACAAGCGTGCGAACGCATTCGTAGACATGTCAACGTGAGCAACAAGATAAAAAGGAAAACATTTTTCACGATTCAGTGGCTTTTCGCATTCGTCACGAACAAATTCCATCCATTTAGATTGTGGCAAAGTGAAAGTAACCGCGTGATTCTTTGAATTTTCTTGCTCTGTGTGCTCCTCTTTATCCACAGTGCAGTCATGAATAGTAAGAAGACTAGCTAGATCCGAGACACTTGTGAGGGCAGAACAAATCATGGCTTTCTGAGGAACGCTTCCTGGTAAAATCGATGCTCTCATTCTTGGATGCCGATTAAAAGTCTCGAAAACAGCCTGAGGCAAATGTTGCAAAAGTCGTGGAATGTCACCACGCAAAGTCACAACATGCGCAAGCATGGCACTAGCATCAGGATCCATGGCAAAAAACCTCTCGTAGCCATATAGCAAAAACGTGGGGTGTGCCATTCGTCGTAAGCTATGTCGATTGATGAATTAGAATCAAAAATGCGATCTGATGGTTAGCTGTACTTAGATTAAAGTGCAAACTTATTTTAAGCAGAAACCGGGATCTCAAGAAAACTAGCCGCCTCGATGTCTGAGTTTTTTACTTTCGGGGGACATATGCCTGAACCATAACTTTGTCAATTGTTGCTCGTGCTGAAATTGTCGTTCTTGGATGTAGGGGGATGATGAAAATAATGCGTTACGAGGCCCATTATCCTGTTAATTCTCGTTTTGTCGTATTGGTCGTTAAGCGTAAGCATGACGAGGCATTGATTGACGTCGAAGCTTCACTCATGCTCCGTCAGACTTCATTCCAGCATCATTACTGTTTCTTGGAAACGATGAAGATGCAAACTTTTTAAAACACATTCTGAAACGCACACAATATTTTTCATACTAGTCATCTCACCCTACAGCATCAGTTGTGGTACAAGCTTTGCTGTGGAATAGCCGTTGTTTTCAGTGATGTATCTGCTACTAATTCAAAACCTGTATACTCTTAGCACTCAATGGTAAGTTACTGAGATAGAATAAAAAACTAAAGCAACGTATCATTATTAGTGTCAACTTAGTGTCTAGTTGAAGTATCTTTCGTGTGGATATATTTTACATTTACAATTAAGTCTATAAAGAAAATGGCGGACGAATTGATTATTAAGGTAGTAAGTGGTACGTCTGAGAATCTGCAGGTGCATGTGGACTTGGCATCAGCCTCTGTACTGGCGCTCAAACATACAATAGAAAAGCAAAATATACAGCGATTCCCCGTCTCGGCACAACGTCTGATCTTTCAGGGTCAGATTCTAGAGGACAACAAGTTGCTGACCGACTACCACGTGGCTGCGGGCTGCGCTCTGCATTTGACTCTCTCGCCCAGTGTAGCGGCGGCTGTAGAAGCCAATGCAGCTTCAGAATCATCTCCCTCTGCCCAGCTACAAACATTCTTGCAGCTGATGCGTTCCACGGAGCCACAAGATCTGTATGCGATTGCAGTGCGCACGCTACAGAAAATCTGCGCCAATATTGTGAACAACCCTAACGAGGAAAAGTACCGAAGCCTTCGAGTGGACAATGTTACACTTAAGAGTAAGTTGTTTGATAGGACGAGAGGACTGGAAAGTGTCAAGCTGCTTGGGTTCCAAGACAGCGTTCAAGCGGTAAGTTTTCTGAGGATGTGAACAGTCGTGTGTTAAGAAGCTGATGTAACTTTATGCAGGGGCACTTAGTCCTAGTGCCGACGCCGGAGAAGTGGGAAAATTTAGTGGCGTGCAAGGCTGTGGTTGATTCTGCAGCCGCAACATTAGGAGGTGCAACAGCGACTCGACCTTTTGGAGCTTCGCCTTCTATCGGAGGTATGGGGGGAATGAATGGAGGCTTTGCATCGCAGGCGCAAAGCTTGCTGCAGAACCCAGCAATGCTACAGTCCTTGATGAGTAATCCCATGGTGCAGCAACTGGCCCAGCAAAATCCCATGTTAACCCAGGTTCTGCAAAATCCAGCATTACTTTCACAATCCTTGCAGACGATGCAGCAAAATCCAGCGATGATGCAACAGATGAATCAAATGATGAGTGATCCAAATGGAATAGCGCGCATGCAGCAAATGATGACAGGAGGTGGAATGGGTAGTTTCGGTTCTTTTGGTGGTCTATCCGGTGCAGGATCGACTTCGTCTGGTGTCAATCCATTTGCTTCTAATCCATTTGCCAGTAGCTCTTCCACACCTGTAGCGACCGCTTCAAACGCAACTTCATCAGGAGTGTCAACTGTATCGCCATCTGCTGCTGCAATGTCTGATGAAAATGATGACGAAGCATATAAAGAGGACGATATCGCTCTTGCTATCGCGCGATCGTTGCAGGATCAGTAACACCTGACTCAATAATGACATTATCAATTTCCATCCTTTTTTTGTTAGATCTGTTATTCGATTGGTAGAGATAATTCTTTCCTTATTCTGACCAATTATAATGCTATTATGACATAGTCAATATGATTGGTGGCGGATATCGAGCAATTTAACATTTGTCAACAGCGTGTCCCAACTCGGTGTCGTGCCGTGTATAAACTGCAACACACGAAGTGTGACACAATGGCGGGCGAACAGCAGAAGGTGCCAGAAGATAGTAAGAATGGCATCTCTGCTGTGCCTCCCTCTAGTGGAGGAATGCAGACTTTTGCACCATTGGCGTTTGACGAAAGTTTAATGGCACCCGCTAGTGCTTTAGAGATTCCAAATTCAAGTGAATCCATGACCAACAGCAAGTCTGCAGCTGATTTCTTTCTTGACCAAATTGCAGCTGTCGTTTCGGATGAGAAGAAGCTCTCAGATGTGTGTGTATATTTAAAGTGAATTGGACGTAGGTAAATACTGACATCTTTATTTGTGTATTGTTGGTAGAATATTATGGATTTGATCCCACCTGTAGAAGCACCAATGACTCAAGGAGAAGCAGTGACACAGATGATTACACCAACTGCCTTGTCCATTGGTATGCCACTACAGCCTCCTCCTGATCTTATAATGCGCGCTTTATCACCACCCACGTCGCTTTTGCCTGACTTCGGTGATGTGACGTCTTTGTCTTTGCTTGGGGATGCGACTTCAGCAGCCGCGACACCAACCATGACGACTATCACGACAGCAGTGAAGCGCGAGCTTTCAATGGTAAAGCCTGCAGTCGCAGAAACACCAGGGTCAATAAGGAAAAAAGCAGAGGTGGCGACAGCAGCTAGTATCATTCAAAAAAAGCAAAAGGTAGACGATATTAAGCCAGATACTGTTGTAAGTGCAGCCACAGCAGTGGTGCACCAACCAATTGTTCAACAAGCTCGACAAAATTATCATAACTCAAACAACCCATTGTCAGTTGCAGCAGCTGCCGCTGCAGCTCGCGAAAAAGTGATGAAGGAACCTCAGTCTGGCGATTTATACGAGTGTGTTATTACTAAGCGAAATGGCGGACTTGGGTTAACACTTGCATGCGTGGATGACCACGTTCAGATCACAGGACTCGCACCAGATACACCCGCAGCCAGTAGTGGTATTTGCGTTGGAGACACACTTGTCGCTGTGTCTGGGCTGCCCGTGCGTGGACTTCAGTTTTCTACCGTGATTGGTCGGCTCAAGTCGACATCAAGAAACTCGGTGGTACTTAAGCTTCGTCGAAACCCTTGTACGTCTTGAGTAAAATGCTATCGTTGTTGTGAATGATAAAGTTCTAGACTTCGCTAAAAATACTGTTTTTGCTTGTTTGTTCAGTCCGACAAAATGCTGGAAATATAACTTCGTCTCGCGGAAATAAGCGACCGTGTCGCGGCGGATTAACAGGTTCAGATAGCAGCAACAGTGCCAATGTACTGACAAGTAAGACCATGGCTTTAGAATCACGGTTAGGTGGGGGGATGGGAAATGGTTCGAACGGCTCTGCAAGTGTTGCTTCCAACAATTCCCATGAAGCAAGCGTTGGAACCGATGATCTCCACCGTACACATTACCAAGGAGGTAGTGGACTTGTGAGTCATGCCTCGAGTCTTCATGAGCAGCACCTACAATTGTACTCGAAAGCAGAGCCATTAAACTCGACGTATTTTCCAACAGATGCATCTATTCTCACAATGGGAGCGACAAGTGCTGGTGCTGTGCCTCCTAGTGTCTTTGCGCCTTCGTCATTATTTCCTAGCGATTCACAGGTCGGCTGGCGAGTAAATTGCGTGGAAAAAGAGCGATATTATGCCGAGTGTCGCGCTTTACGTCATGAGCTGGGCAGAGCCATGGTAGCACAACAAATACAGAAGCGGGATACAAAGATGTATACGTCACAGATACAAGCAGTCATCGACAAGTTTCAAGATCAAGTTCGAGAATTGTCTGTAATGTCATCAAGTGTTGGGATAGAAGGTGCAGTAAATTGTGATGAGCTTGGAACACTTCGTCAGAAATTAGTAGAGGCGAACCAGAAGCTGGCACAGCAACACACGGATATGCTAGTCTTAAAAGAACGTGAGTCGCGGCATGCACTGCCAGAAGCTCAGCGCATCAAATGGCAACTTGTGTCTTACTTGCGAAAAAGTGTGCTTCAGATTGACTGTAAATCAGCAGTAAAACAGACGTCCACTTCAGCGGTCTCCAAGGGCAATTTAACACCATTAAGTTTTGAGAAGCGACTAGATGGAGTCCGTCCAAGTACATTTACCTTGTTAATGGGACGAAACTGCGAGCAGAGTGATGGTCCAACTATAGAATTGGAGCTGAATGCTAAGATGTGCACTGAGGTGAGGCAGATTGCTTTGTGAACGTACTATTACTTGAAATCATCACGGTATTGTTGCCATTGAATTACTGCAGTTGCTTGGCTGGAACATGCGAGAAGTTGTGGTCCAAGCAGGAGCAAGATTTATTGTAAGTGTCGATGGTAGCATACTCGTCAAATACTTGCAACGGGAGGAAGTGCTTGCCGTCTCTTGGACTCTACGTGTAAACGAGAGCAACAAGGACGATAATTGCACGTTGAGCTTGCGCAACTGCACATAGTATCATAATGACCGCTTCTTTACAGCAAAACAACCAATTAGACGAAAACACACACCCAAAGTTAGGAATCGAATAGCAGCGCTATTTGCGAACGGTTCTAGCGGCATTTATAATAGCTGAATTGATGGGCAAATCGTGTCAAAGCTCCGAGGTATGGAGATTTTAAACAGGCGAAACTGAGTTTGAAGGCGGCGGAACTTGCAAAAAAGGCACTTCTACCACTTGCTCGTTGACAATCGACATGATGCGCTCTATCGCCTCGTCGTCCATTTGGCTGCTGTCACTTTTGCTATGTGATTGAATAGCGCCATTCATGAGCAAAACGTAGGCACGGACAAACTGCTGACGAATATACTTGTCTCGTGAGCCCTTAAGTACGTGGGCCACATCGTAGCTCACTTCAAAAGGATCTTCAATGCTAAGCCGCGTCGTAAAACGCCATTGACAAGTCTGCCGCTTCTCCTCTTTAGTCATTGTGCGAGCATCTGGACAACGGACACTGACAATATCACGCGTTGCATCGAACTGCAAGCCATAGTAGCGAAAAAAACTAAGCATCAACTCGCCTACTGTCTGCCTATTGCGCGAACAGTATCCGCGCAATAGAGCCAACTTGTCCTTTGGTTCAGGAAAAGCATAAGGGTCGTAGAAGTACGTCTCAATGCCATCTGCTAATCCTTCCAGTTCGTCGCTCGGTCCTCGACAAATAACACTCGGTAAGTTGTCACAAGATTCATCAGGCCAGTTCGGAGGCAGCATTTGTAAAACAGGCAGAACAGGTGGATTTTGACGCTGAAGAAAATGAATCAGCATGAGTAAGTATCCGTAGGAAGAGAGCGTGCCCTCAGCGGCACAATTCATACGTCGCTGCTTGACGAAATGCTTAAGCACATACGCCAGCGAGCGCACCCGTGGATCTGCACTAGCATATGCACGAAGCAGCGACGTATTACGCTGAGCCAGTCGATTTTCCATGCACAAATCGCACTCGATACCAGAAGCACGCGAGACAAACATGACGATTGGAATACGTGCAGTGAGACGCGTCGTGTCCACAGAAGCAAAGAGATCCGGACGAGCTTCCAAATGGTCGACAACTTCCAAAAGCATGCGCTGTTTTTCCTCGAGTGTTGGACAATTATCATCTGGAAGTACTAAGCACATATCCATGTCACTGTATTCATTGCCAAATTCATTTGCTGAAGATCCAAATACATCCAATTCGCAAGTAAATGAAAGTTTGGCAATAACATTTGAATGCACTTGATTGTAAATTGACTGTCGCGATGCACGGAACGCTGTACGATCTGGTATAAGCGTTGACGCTTCTTGTTCTACCCACTGAGTTAATGCACGCGTGACAAATGGAGACGTTTGTAGCACCTTACACTCAGCATCGCTCTTTGAGCCTGACGGACCAAAATCAATTGATGCAAAGCCAAAGTGTTCAAGCCAAAATGCACAACGTTCATCTTTATTTGCAAAATAAAGTCCACTCACCTGACAAAATCGCTTTCGTTGTGCATGCGCAATCTCCGCTAACTGGTCGTCCGCTATCAATTCCCTCACATATCTATTGGCCTCAACAGCATTCAATACATTGCACATCGTGCCATGGAACGTCTCAATTGGCAGCGGAATCGTTTCCGTAGCTGCAAACCACTGCGCAACGTTATCGGCTGGACGTTCAAGCAAGCGAAGACATGCATCCATCATATCACCAAGCAGAGCATGACCGTGCAAAAAGACGGTTTCTACTTGATCCACTAATCGCATCAGTGCAAGAAGCGCGCTTAGCACAAAACCGGCATCGCCATTGGCCACACCTTGCTGAAATTTGTCGTGGGTAGCTCGTAATGTGTCGATAAAATGACTGTATTCGAGACACACTTTCAATCGGTTACTGCGAGAAATTGTGGCATTCGAGTAAGCGACTTTACTGTGTTGCTCGTCACTCGAACGCTTCCCATTCACATGATGACTGGTGTGACCGCTTTTATCTTCAAATACTCGAAACTCAAATTCTCCAGGAGATCGAGGTGCGCGAAATGTGATTCGAGTGTTCAGACAGCGGTGATTGTGATGCAATTTGTTTTCAAAGAGTACCTGTTTGACAAAAATAGGCTTGTCATTAGTCGGCTGTCCGAGACGAAAAAGTCCGACAAGAAGAACGCGACCTGCGGAACATTCTTTCACACCCAACGACACTTGCACCTTGATATTATCGTTAGGCTTCGCCACTTCAGGTGACACGTGGACCGAATTGTGGGGACCTCCTGATAGTAAACTTGGTGAAGAATTATCACGATGTAGATGAGGTGATTTTCCTGGCGAGCGACGAGTACGCGACATGGTTGAGCTCCTCGAATGTGTTTTTCGATTCGGAGATACAGAAGAAGCTTGACCCTTGAGACTCAAATTATTGCTTAAATTATAAACAGATGAGCCCGAATTTATTACTGACTGCATGGCCTTTTTCGACAAGTGCTGATCGTGACTATTATGATCCGTCATACCACCACACCTGCTATTTTGAATAACCGCACGTTCAAGCTCAGAATAATGTGGCGGATGCTGTAGGTGGGGAGAAAGCAACCGGTCAGTCGTACGAGACATTGGCTGCTGATACAAAGCAGCCATTTGAGCATTCATTTGATCCCGCAACGAAGCAGACTTGTCGCTCCATCCCCCGCTTCCTCCAATGGAGCCATGCTCGTTCACACCAAACGTTTCCTTACCCAAATTTAGTTTCAGCATCGAATTCGATAAATCTAAATCATTCCTGTTCGTGACTACTGTTTTTCTCACTTCCCTCATCGAATCTAAAGAGCCAAAATGAACAAAATCATTCGTGTTCTGATGTTCAAGTTCCACACCACCAAGGGAACTTAAAGCGGACCCCATTGTAACTTCTTGTTGTTGATGTTGTTGGTACAATGGTCTTCCATTGTCAGTCAAATAGAGTGATGGAGGTGGAAGTGGAGGTGCCATGGAAGGTGGCATTCGCTGCAAGTTCATGTTCGGGTTCAAGCCAACAGAATTTAAAGCGGAAAAAGTGGCTACGTTCTGGCTGAAACCGCTTAGCTGCCCACTGCCACTGTGAAATACATCGAATGTACCGAGATTCTGGAGGTCAGCGCCGTCTGATTCGTTGCGACCGTTACCAATACTTGGCGAGCGTGGCGGCTTTGGCCACGTTGCCATGATTAATGTTAGCACAAGATTAATGCACATCCGAAAAGGGGATGGTGTGTGATACATCATATTGGGTAAAACACTAGAATTTTTTATTGATGCAATAAATTATCCATCATTTGGTTATCATATGGTTACACCCCGAACCTTGCAGCATCTTGTGTTTCGCTCTCACTAATGACACTACAAAACTCACTGCTAGTAGTTGGGAATGCTTAAGCTCTATCTTTTGCCTGCGACTGTGTGTGGTATGGCATTCGTAAAGGTGGTAGCTACGCTATACCAAACGTAATTGTAAGAACAAAACTTCACTAGACGAGCAGGACTTTCACATTCCTCTTTAAGAACTTATATGCGTTTGCCACGAGTTGAAACCTGAAAATCGCGGCGAAGAAACATGCTCATGCTTTCGGTTTGTCACATTCTTTGTTTTTGTTATGCTAGGTCGTCTGAAAGCTGAACAGCATGTAAAGCACTGTAGAGGATGAGGCTTTGAATGTGTGAATGTGTAGCGATGTGCTATGTTGTTAACTTAC
>NW_020187174.1:99671-102856 GCF_900000015.1 Plasmopara halstedii | reverse complement strand
GTATATGCACTCGTGAAGTAACAGTGCAAGCTAGATAATAGTTATTACTCGACCTCTCTTACACGAAAAAATTAAAATTACTGAATCCTAATTCATATTACATCATCTACATATATAATGATACTTCGATACTCATGAGTTCACAAACGAGCAAAACTGCTATGAAATTCGTACACTTACACAATTGTGTGGTTGTATGTATTGTTTCATAGACCATCAAAGTGTTCGCTCTCTGTTACTCCCTACCCCACGTTTTGACAACAAGAGCATTAATAATGCCATAAACGAAATGTAAGCAGTAGGATAAACACACCTAGTCTCTGATACTGGAATATGTTGTCGATTGTGCTAACTGCATCATCACAGAATTTGTATAGAGTTAGTAAGAAGAATCTTGTTCTTGCACTCATTCCTCGATTATATTTAAAGAATCCAAGTCCGTTGGGCACCGATGACCGCTGCAAACAACATTTCACGTCGTTTCTGCTTCCTTTTCCTGTCATGAATTACTTTATTGGCCTACAGTGAGATATCTCAATTGAAGGCCAAGATGGTGAGCTATAAGCGTACGATGGCCCAGCGACACGGAAGAATTCTGACCATGGATCCATCGTCGGAGCTGTTGGAGGAGAGAGGTGCATCTGTTGTGTCTGGAGAAGAGGCGGGGCTGCTTTCACGCTTTGTATCTCACTTCAATCTGTCAAACATAGTGAAAAAGATTGCATCATCTAAGGCCATGATGTTCTTTATACCACATATCTACTTGAGAAACGCTTCTGACAAAGAGGCAGCAGCCTACAAATTATTTCAAAAAGCGCACGTTGACAAGGTCAAGACGAATCTCTTCGAGAGCGATGAGTATTACAAATGGTCAGGATATTTTGAGAAAGCCTTCCCAAACGATTACAATTTAAGAGGAGAGCTTATGGTGTCGGTGCTGACCAAGCACGGACAGGACATACTGATCAACTCCATTCCAAGTGCTAACCTTAACGGATACGAATTAAATATTAGCATTGGTGTTGAAGACGCGCTGATAAACTTTCTTGCCAACGCTAAGAGTGTTCAGAATACAAAGAATTTTGCTGATCGTCTTGACGACGCGCTGTTTAAACTCAGTAATAACCTGCAGAAGGCAGACGCTATCTCGAAGGAAATTGGCGAGCGAATAGAAGGTAAACTCCTGTTTGAACCGATTAGCAGCAAAAACAATAATTTGGTTGACGACAACACTATTCAGCCAGTGTTGTCTTCTCAGCAGAATGGGAGAAGAATGCCACATATCTACCTGAGAGACGTCTCAGAAAAGCAAGGTGCAGCTTTGATACTGCTAAAGAATGCGCACGTTGACAAGGTTAAGAGGGATCTCTTTAGTAGCCAAGAGTTCCAAACTTGGTCGAAATATTTTGCGGACGCCTTTCCAGATAATCCAAAAGTGGGGGCTTCCCTCATGGTGGACGCACTGTGGAAAGTCGATAAACTCACACTGATCTACTCCATTAAGACTGCTGAGGTTGTCAATGGCAAATTAGCTTTCAGTGATGACTTTAAAGGCGCGCTGTTGGAGAAACTCGCCTGGTATAGAAAGACGAAGGGCTTTGAAAGTGAGACTAAATTGTTAGAAGACTCGCTGTTTTACCTCAGTCATAAACTGAAGAGGGGAGATGATAACTCAAGGTCTATTGGTGAGCTACTAGAAGGTGAACTCTATGTTGAAAGCATCAGCAGCGACATGGAAATAGCTGACCGTTTTGAGTTTCCGAGCGTACAGAAATGGTACTTTTCTCTGCCTAAACAGGAGGGGAAATCTGCTGCCAGCGTTTTACTCTTCAAGTTGGAGGAGCAAGGGTTGAATTACAATGACATTGGTTACGCGGTAGCCAACGCTAAAACTAAAACCACGATGGCAATTATGAAAGAATTAGTGGACTATATTATGCAAGTACAGATGGATACATCGCACTTGAAAAAAGCGATCATCGGCCAGAGCTCCAATTTCAGCTGGTGGGTGATGGACGCAGCAAAATTAAAAGCTGACGTTGGTACATCTGTGTTGCCCACATTGAGAAAGAATCTAACGGACGAGCAGATTCTTCTTCATTGTTCTGCCGCTGAAAACCTTGGTGATGATGCGATAGCCCTTGTGAAAAAATACAGGATGCCATCAAGCAGGAAAAGACAAAACTTTATTGACCGACTTCAGATGTGCAGACTTTTCCTCTAGAGATGTTCCGGAAAGTGATTGGACTGGTTACATGAGACTAAAACATCTTAGGAAGCAGACCTCGTGCTGACTTGAATTTTGAACAGCTACGCTCTCGTCCTTTTCCTCTCATTTCGGCGTTCGTCAATGCTGCTTAGACAAGCTACTAGCAATTTTTTTATGATATTACTGCTTTTGTACACGCAAAGTTGCATTCTTGAATCCTTACACAACAACGAAAAATCTCAATGTTTTTTAGTTTGATTATTCGCGTTCTAATAGACAAACATCAGCTACACTTTATGAGAGCATGGGGATATCTGAAATTAAGTAATCCAATCGATGGGACAGCGGACTATCGACAAGTACTGATAATATCAGGACCGCAAGTACCAGATACTGCAATCGTACGCAGTACTAACACAGCAAATATCTTTACATTACTATATCAAATAAGAGCTCTACTCCAGTACGTAGTAACTTATCTACACAAGTTGACTGCAATTTAGAGAACAGGCTTAAACCACGCTACATTGGACCGTTTCAGTCTTCGTGTATACAGTGGGTTAAGTTTCGAACTTACTATAGGAACGCGAGCACATCTGTGGGCCTGTTGATTACACCACGATTCCAATTAAGGGGTAGGTACTGAACAATTTTGAATATGGCAATATTCTTAAAATTCCGTGCATTTTGCACAGAACCTGCATTGACAAACGCACAGAAATTGGCTTGGTACGCTCCACTCGGGAGCGGAAGTGGGCGCCTCTTTCATAAGTAATCGTTGTTATTCCACGACCAAGAAATATTGAAGTATATTAAACAGAGAAATCATCTAGTCTGTTTGTCCTTCTCCTCAGCGGTTGTTGGAATTTGACTGCCCTCACACTAGCTCGAAATGTCTCACTTCCTTGTGGCTTCGCTATTAGCTAAATGTGCTAAATGTGACGGGGTTACACATACCCTGGTAACAGGGGTTACT
>NW_020187174.1:98840-99661 GCF_900000015.1 Plasmopara halstedii | reverse complement strand
CATATTGCAATTGTTCATGTCATTTTGAGTCTTTTTCTATCTTGCACGAGTATGCAAGCCACAAACGTCCTTACAATTCTGATTCCACCCTGCCTTTGGTACAACCGATTCAGAAGCAAAGTGTGTCTTGGTCTTTCAAAAGCAACCGATTGAAAAAGCAGAATTTAAGCAGCATCTTGGTGTGCGAGCTTGAGCAACATACGGAGGGAGATTTTCAATAACCTTTTCATGTTCACTCATTGTTACTTTACCATCACTGACAACTTTCAATCAATATTTAGTACATTGAGCTCATCAGCATTTGTGTAAATCTTGAGCGATCAGCAATGGACTCAAGCAGACCTTAAACATTGTATCGTTGGCGAATGAGTGGCTAACTATTGCATTTCTGCGTGAGTATCACATCCAATGCTTCGTAAATCCTGCCTTATTATTGTGTCAATAGTCGAAAAGATGGCAGCCGTAATATTGTTAAAGATATCAGGATTTGAGGCTGCAGCTTTCGAGATTGCTGTAAGAAAGTATTTGGATAACTCTCTATTCAATCAACGTATAACTTCTCGCTAAATGTTCGTGCTGCTAAAAAAGGTTTCCAGATCAAGAAGCTGATGTAGCAACTTCCGCTACAAGTTTGATCACCTAAAACTAACATATTTCCATTACGATCGGAGCGAGAAGGGCAAAACATTTACTGTCAGTATGAACTAGCTGGTATCGCACACTTCATGCCGAATTTCATTGGCACTTGCTGACAGGGATAAGTATGAAAGATCCACATGTCAAGGCGTCCGGGGGTCACCACTTGAAATGTTTCATGATAT
>NW_020187174.1:97434-98830 GCF_900000015.1 Plasmopara halstedii | reverse complement strand
GACCCTGAACTTGACAAGTGTATACTTCATCGCAAGTAGCTCCTTGTCATAAACTGGGCAGTTCTTCTCTTCAGCTTTGAGCTGTCGAGATTCGAACGCGATCACCCGGTCTCGCCCCTCGGCGTCTGCTTGCAGCAGTGCACAGCCAATGGCAAAGTCCGAAGCGTTACAGACGGACGCTGAAAGGACGATCAGGGTCTGGCAGCGCCAGTATTGGTGCATGCAGGAGGCTGTCTTTGACTTCGTCGAAAGCCTCCTGATGTTAGGGGTTCCAGCACCATTCCGCATCCTTTTTGAGGAGATTGGACCGGGCCATTTCTGCGTAATTTTCGCTGTACTTGTGCAATTAGTTGGCGAGACCAAGCCACTTACGCAAGTCCTTCTGATTCTTTGGAACCAGCCAGTCTATAATGGCCTTGACCTTAGCGGAATCCGCTCGAAGGCCACGCTTCCCAATGAAGCACCCAAAAAAGGGAATCTCTTCTGCGCCAAAGATGCACTTGTCTGCATTGGCGTACAGTTTTTTCGCGCGCATGCACTCGAACACCACTCTTAGATGGACGATGTGATTCTCCTCATCCATCCTCACGTGCCCCGCACGACTATAAACGAAGATGTCGTCAAAGTATGTCTGTGCATACGCCGTGTGGGGCCTATAAAACTGCGTCACAAGACGAAGAAATGTTGCTGGTGCATTTGACAGCCCTTGGGGCACCTTCGGCCACTCCCAGAGCATGCCGCTCGGAGTGCTCACCGCTATCGGCGGAATATCACTCGCTCTCATGAGCAATCGGTGATACCCATCGACCAAGTCGAGTGCGCTGTACTTCGTACATCCCACCATGTTGTTCTGAAAAACATTCTTTCTAGGAATCGGTGTCTGTGCCAGAATGGTGGCAGCGTTGAGCTTATTATAAGCATGAACGATACACCAGTTGCCGTTCGGCTTCCGAACACAAAACTTGGGTGTCGAATGGGGGGACTTGCTCTCATGCACCATCCCTGCGTCGTGCTTCGCACGGAAAAAGGCGTCAATGACGTCGCAATGCTCCTTGGGCACGGGTCATTGGCGTGTTACGCAGTATTTGGTTTCCAGAACCAGGTCGATCTCATGACGCACACCTCGATTCGGAGGTAGGACCGAAGGCGGGTCTTCGGAGACGACGTCTTGAAATTCTGTTACTAAAGGATAGTACGAATCCAAGGGATCCCGTAGGATCGACGATCTACTTCATGCGTTCAGCACTCTCTTGGTGTCATCCAAGACAGCTTTATCCAAAAGTGATGACGATTTTATCTCATCGTCCGGTCGTACAATGACCACTTCGGCCAAATCGCATGCATTCAAGGCACTGCTGAACTCTTCAAGAGAACATCTCGTCCAGCTCAAGAAGAA
>NW_020187174.1:80180-97424 GCF_900000015.1 Plasmopara halstedii | reverse complement strand
TATTCGTTGAATAACGGCTTGCTATATTATAGCACCGATTCAACGGATACACCACGAACTGTGGTTCCTCATGAAAAGGATTTGAAATATCGCATTCTCGATGAGGCTCACGACACACCACTCAAAGGTCATCTCGGTCGTGAGAAAACATACAACTCCGTGAGTCACCACTATTGGTGGCCCAAGCTGTACAAATGGACGACCGCCTATGTGCGCACGTGTGAGACGTGTCAACGGGTGAGACCCTCTCCAAATGCGGCTGCAACGCTGACCAGCTTACCAGTACCCACTGGGTGCTGGCAGTCCGTGAGTTTGGACTTTGTGTTTGGCCTGCCGAGATTCGGCGGGTAAATTTTGGTCGACTATCTGTAAGGTGCTAGGCACCAAGTTGAATATGTCGACAGCGGATCATCCGCAGACCGATTATAAAACCGAAAGGGTGAATCGCGTCATCGAAAACGTTCTTCGCAGCGTCTGCGCTGAGACGCCAAGGCGCTAAAGCTCCATGTTGCCAATCGTAGAATTTGCACTGAACACTGAAGTGCATTCGTCTACCGGCTACATGCCGTTCTACGTGAATGGGCTGGTTTACCCTCGCGTCCCGCTGATGCTGTCATCCCATGTCTCAGGGCTTGGTGGGGGAGGAATAGCCAAACGGCTAGCTGATGTCAGCCCCCTCATCATCCACAAAGAAGTCGACGACTTCTTGTCTACCAGACTGAGTGTCCTATGACACGTTCGTGATGCGATGGCTGAAAGCCAAGACCTGCAGAAAGAATATGCAGCTGAAAAAGATAGAGGCAAAGTGGAAAAATTTAAGGTCGGAGACTTGGTTTTATTAAGCTCTAAAAACTTTCCTACACATGCAGTCTCTGCTATCTTTCGGACGAAGCTTCGTCCACGGTTTATTGGACCGTTTAAGGTTGCGGCCAAGCGGGCGTATACGCTGAACCTTCCCAAACGGATTCGCACCTACCCGATTTTACGTGGGTTTGATCAAGCCTTATAGTGATCCGGCGCATGTGAACGCGGAGGCGTTGGCGCCAGAGCAGATCCCACGAGCTCTCGGCCACCTAGAAACTGAACCAGCAACTGGTTCTGAGCACGGAGTGCAACAACCTTCATCTCCATTGGAGTTAAGCGCCCCACCGTTGCCTGCAGCGATGCATTCGCCTGATCCACGGCTAGGAGTCGCTCCAACAGAGCGTGGTAGTCCTCAAGGCGAGGCAGCCGGCGCACGACGTGCTTCAAATCATCAAAAGCGTCCAATAGCGATATGCTACTTCAGCATGGCACTCAGCAGAGATCCGATCACGAAGGATCGCATTCTCAAGGGCTCGAAGAGCATCGCGAGTCACCGGACGGGGGTCGACCCGGTCGTCACCGCCCGCCACCGACTCTTCTCGATGAGAACGGCGACGTCCACCATCACGTGGAACGTCGAGTGAGACGACGTTATCACCTGGGTCAGACCCAATATCTGGTGAAGTGGTGGGGCGATCGCGACTCCGAAAACTCGTGGGAGGTTAAGACGCCACTTCGGCAAGAAGTTGCCCAGACACCGTGGGCGCTTTTGATCAGAAAGAACAGGACGCCCCGCGCTTCCCGGCAATAGCCAGGGAAGTAGAAGAGCCATGAGCTGAGCTCAAGCGGTGGCCCTGAGCTCTTGCGGTCGCAGACACAGAGCTCGCGGACGTTAGTGGTTGACCCATATGTCGCAGGGCGACAATCTGAAGGAAGCGTGCTTTGAGTTTGGCAAACTCAAATTAGGGGTGGCGCTCCACACGCACGTCCAGTCCTTGTGGCTCAACTGGAAGGCATACAGCAAGGAAGTTTTAGGTACCGTTGCGCCCATCGCTTAAAGAGCACTTTGTTATCTGTAGCGCTATTCGCCAGGAGCATTACAGGTATCGTCCGCATTGCGGGTACACGAGTGCCACCTCATTGAGCACGCAGACGAGTGTGATAAGCTTCCAACGAAAATTCTTGTGAAACCAAGAAACGAGCTCGAAGAGTTTTCCGTTCGGCAAGCCCAGCTTTCATAATGGCCGGGAGTGCGATGATGTGGACGCGTAACGATCGAGTTACCGCGTCCTTCACTTCCAAAGCGGGATCCGCCGGGCGGAAGCCATAATCCACACGAGGCTCAATGACTATCCGTGGATGGGCGCGCATCAGAGTCGCCTTACGGGCAGCTTCCAGCTGCCGCCTCTATGCCTTGTCGAGGTCATTGGTGAATACACCACATCCCTCCGGTGATGAGAGGTCAGGAGACGGACATGGGGTCCGCAAGGCGTAAGCTTGTCTCACGCCGTTGGCGCGGCTCGCCTACCTCGTCATTCCACCCGGGAAAAAGAGTGTCAGGCTCGTAGTCGACCGCTTCCACATTCACAACGAGGTCACTCGTCACTGATAGCGTGAGCAGAGGGCGACGCTCGGGCTCATCGAGCCTAGGATTTACATCCCTCGATGCCGCGGACACACGGTCCGACATGGCACCGCGTACGGAAGACGAAGTTGGGCTCTGCCCGTGAGCGCTGTCGGAATCAGAGAGACTTGGAGACTTCGGTGTCATTGACACAGGGCTCATTGAGCACGGAAATCGTTTCGTTCCAACGCAGCGTCTAACGGACACGCAAGCCTCGTTGAAGCAATAATCGATTGGAACTGTCAATGTTCTCAATCTTAATGGTTGAGAGTGTAACGGGGTTACACATACCCTGGTAACAGGGGTGTGTGTCACACGAGATGAGCATGGTGTGACTGCATCCAAAAAAGAATACGGTGCGGGGCTGGATAGCCAGTAATTATACATGTATTTAGATTTTCTATACATATTTAGGAAAATCTATGCATTTAAAATTAGGCGGCTTTGCCGGAGATAAAAATAAATAAAGTCAGTTTTGAATATAAAGCTACAGCAGCTCCACTGCATCTTTGCTTAGAGGAAGCCCAGCTAAGGTCACTGACCTTACGTTCTTTCCAAGAACCAGTGCGAGTGTAGCGGATCGCAATCCGCTACCTCCAAGTACTAGATACCTTATGAAGGCAAACGAACGCTTTTGTTTAAAATCGTTGGGGCAGAGCCGCCAGTATTCAAAACCCTAGGAGTTCCCTATCAATTTAATAATACCTAATTAAAATAGCAAAACCTAATTAGCATAGTAATATTCATTCCTATTGGCAATCCTGCCATATGGTGGCTTCTTGTTACGGTGTAGCCACACCACTGTGTGATCACACTAACTTTTGTAATACAGACCTATGTACGGTCGCATCATCTTGTGCGACCCTCCCCTTCATACAAGGGTATGCCAAACCCCGCTACATCCTGCACTTTTAGCAGTCATTGCTCGGTATGAACTGATGGATGTGTTCAACATGGATGAAATTGGTATGAATGTTTGCAATGTACTTTACATGGGATTTCTTTAATTGATGACTTCGAAGGATTTCTTCTTTCCATGGTTCCAGAAAAGACCATTGCACAACAGCAGATTGAGGAACGTCGACAAGACAAAGTAAGTTTGTCTGTATATACTCTTGGTCATCTAAATGAAAAGGTTGACTAAACTATCATTGTACCTTCTGCATCATAGAACCGCATCACTATTGCCTTTGCTACCAACGCAGATACGTCAGAAAAGCTCAAGCCATTCTTCATTGTAAAGTCAAATAAGACTCGCTGTTTCAATCGTAAGACAGGAGAGTAACTGTGTTTCTATGATCGCAGCAATAAGAAAGCGTGGAAGACCGGCGCTCTCTTCGAGGAGTGGTTGAAAGGCTGGACAAAGACATGAAGCTACAATATGTAAACGCTTTATATGTATCCTTCACAATTTTAATCATTGTTCTTTTAGGCCAAAGATAGGCGGATCCGTTTTACTAAATAATGCCACTTCTCACAGAGTCGACGACCACGAGGTTAATAGTGTCGAGGTGATCTTCCTCCCTCCAAAACTGCGCGTCTACGATCCGGCTCATGGATGCTGGGATAATCTCCGCGTTCAAGCGATATTACAGACGTTATCATCTTCAAAATGTTGTTGATCGTGACGATTGAGGTGGAACCAACATCTAGGAAACGATCAGCTAAACGCAATGAAATGGAGCAAAGCAGCTTGAGAGGAGATGCAATGGGGTTACACGCACCCTGGTATGAAGAGGTGGACCACACAAGATGATATGACCGTACAACGTTGTGGATTACACAAGTCGGTGTAATCACACGATAGTGTGGCTACACCGTAACAAGAAGTCACTACGTGGCGAGACTGCCAGTAGTTGTGCAAATTAATGAGATTTTACTATTTAATCAGGAAAATCTAAGGTTTAAGATATAGGCGGCCTTGCCGCAACTAAGACAGATAAATACACTTTTTAAATTTGATCGGAAGAGTATTAATGCCTTAGTTAAGGTTTTGGGTACTCTTGGAGGTAGCGGATTGTGATCCGCTACACTCGTACTGGTTCTGAAATAGAACGAAGGTCGGTGAGCTAAATAAGCCTCATCTAAGCAAAGAGCTACGGCAGCCCCACTGCAGGAGATATTAGTACAAATCTTTTCGCCACACTGGTCTCTTTGCAGGGCCTCCTCAAATATCGGTGCCCAATATGGAGGAGCAATACACCTGTGCGACGCTATCCAAAGGCGACCTCTTAGTAATCCCATGGCTATCAAAAAGCTTCTGAATCCAGTGATGGATGAGAACAGAATTGAATGACGATGAGATTATAGCTATGTCCATAAGGCGAAAGAAGGAATACCGATCAAGAATACGAAGATGTGGAATAGCAGATAGTTACGAATCTGGGAAAGCTAAAGAACCTTGCAACTACTGCTTCACTGTTGAATGTGACGAATCCCACAGATAGAGTGGTACTCAGGCGCATTCGAGAACTGCAGAAATTTCTCAGAACGACGGCGACAGTCCAGACTGCCATCAGTTCGTGGCTGGTTTTTAATTTGGTCCGCATGATTGCTTAGCACTTCATTGTCTTCTACATCAACAAAATTCATGTTTGTAAAAAATGTTTACCTAACGTCGTATTATGTCCATATGACAGAAAACTCCGAAGGGAGCGAGTTTGGCAAAGCGCTATATACTCGGGTAGCTCACTATTTTACCAGTTTTGAGTTAGTACTTGGATACATACAAATAAGCTTGGTGGAACAAATTTTTCTAGTTATACGAGGTTATGTGTTACCTGGATATGAGTTATCCGAGGAACGACTATATAATCTCATACGAAACCATAAATTCAATTTTCATCTTGAATAGTAGCTCAGTTTTCTGCTATTTGCTAAAAATATATGTAACAAGCATTAAATCATGTCACAAAAGCTACTAACAGCTTGCGCTTTAAAAAAATATTCGATTGATCGCGTCATTTGCAGATATTCATCAAATGCCAAATATATAATTCAGACCATTAACTATAGTCATATGTATACCGGACTAATCAAGTTTTATAACAGAATTACATTTTGTCCTGTAATTTACACTATTGTTTACCAATGGGATTGCGTCGCTACTTAAAAGTCAGTCGCACTTAGACCATGTCTCATGCTGAGCTGGAGCCGCCGCGCTTTTGGTGCCACGAATGCAGCGTGGCCATGAATGCGCGCGTCGACAGCATCAGTGAAGAATTCTGCTGCGTTCAATGTGGTGGCAACTTTGTGGAGGAGATCGAAGAGGCGCGTCTTCGTTTATCCGTTCTATGATCCATCTTCATGTTCATTTGTCGCTTTTGTCCCACTTTCATAGGACGATCCACCGCAGGAATTTCAAATTGAGCGAAGAGAAGAGTCACAGATAGAGACACAGTCGCCAGAAGCCTCTGCGGAAAATTTGCGAGCCGAAGTTCGCAATGAAATGGAAGACACCCGACCATCGTCACGGTTCGATAAACATTACATAGTTGCTCTAGCCGATTTGAATTTAGCGTTGTGTATAGACAACCGACAGCTGTATCTGGGGCTTTTGCTGCAACAGACAATGGACGAGATGGACCTCCAACTCTGCCTAAGTTAGTATCTTGGGTTTATGTCTATCCATAAATTAGTGATGCAGAATGTTAATTGTTTGGGCAGTTTGCTCCAGCTTATTTCGGGTGCTGCTGGACGGAACACACGTTTCTTAAGCAGCAACGGTAATCCTGTAGAGGTTTATGTGAGTGATATGGAAGACGGAAGAGATCCAATGAGCATTTTAGACGCTTTGGGCGGTATGTTTCCGATGCTGGCCAGTAATCCAGGCGACTATGCGTTTGGCAACATGGCTAACGTGATAAGCCAACTTATGCAAAATGATTCTAATCGGGTAAGACATGTTCCTTTGTTGGTGAATAGGAGCTAATTCGCTGTCAACTATGAAATTTTTCGGCTCAAATCATAGCATGGAGCTCCTCCTGCTTCAAAGGAAGTCGTTGAAAAGCTGCAGAAGGTACAAATCACCCAGCTGGATGTGGACGGCTGTGCTGAGTGTCCCGTTTGCAAAGATTTTTTTGCTGTAAACGAAGAGGTTCACCGTTTACCATGCGAGCACAACTTTCACCCTGACTGTATTTTGCCATGGCTTAAGCAGCACAATTCATGCCCACTTTGCCGCTTTGAATTGCCCACAGATGACCCAGATTATGAAAGAAGACGCGCTGCTTCCTCTACATAAGGCTATCAAACAAACCCTGATTTCCTGAAAGGAAGGTGCAAAAAGCTGTAGGTAGGTTAGTAAATTGCCAAGCGTCGTACCGTTCAAACTGCACGTTTAATACATTGATTCTAGGCTGTAACAATACAACACCTTTTCATATGGTATGTAGCAGGACTTTAAAATGATGGTCAATGTTGCACAAGATTGATCTGCGCGCAGAGAAATGGTCTTCTTTTGCCGCGATTTACGGATATTTGAAAACGAGTGCTCAATCTTTCATGCAGTTATTATTTAATTAATGTATCAAGCCATCAAATTTTTAGTATCAAATTTCCTCGATTGCCGAGATAAAGATGCCATCTAATTGAATAAAACGTGGCAACGTTTTTTGTGGAGTGTACTTAAGCTTCAAAACACCTAAAGCAATGTGACTATCACCTCGCCAACGAAAGTTTAATGTCATCTTATACGATAAACCATTACTCTACCG
Organism: Plasmopara halstedii; assembly: GCF_900000015.1. Taxonomy (NCBI): domain Eukaryota; phylum Oomycota; class Peronosporomycetes; order Peronosporales; family Peronosporaceae; genus Plasmopara; species Plasmopara halstedii. The sequence continues at coordinate 90,281 of NW_020187174.1, read as the reverse complement.
AGCTAACAAACCGTTATCGACCAAAATAGCTCACATGAGTGAAAATTTCTAGCTGGACACTTGATAGTGCCACATGATTCAGCGTGACGGATAGCCGTTTTTACCGGCGGCCTTAATAATTAAGAATGACACATTTCAAAAATGTTCATTTGATATAAAATGCAATGGTTGCTTAAATTTGACACTCTTCCGGGCCCGCATATCGGTGCAAATTCAGTCAACACTGTACTATACCATCAATTGTAGTGCCACGAGTACTCGACATTTTCAGTCTTTATCGATCCATTATTTAGGGAGGTTGGCTGGATATAGTCCACTGCATGCTGAATCAGCGTGTCATTGCTAAAATTGTTCGATCGTTTGACGGCGAGACGATATCATTGCGCTTCTTGAAGTTGAAGACTCACACCGGCAAAGCTGTGAAGCTAGTCGTTAAACGCTTTCAACAGTATATGAAAACTGGACAGATCAGATTGGGAAACACGTGCTCAGATATACAAGCCATGACTGCATCAGGATCGCTGCATACCCTTTTTAGCAATCATTAAACTCTTTTTAATAGAATGTGATTTCTAGTCTCTCGGCACTCACCTTTTTGATTTGGTATTAAGCATTATTGAAGCCATTCTTGAAACAAATTCTTTATATCGTCATTGTAACAGGGTACGTACAAATACGAACACTGATAGAGTTATTGCCTGTGACACTATTTTTGCCTATATATAACGAAGTACGGTGACAGGAACGGAGTGATTGGAGAACATCCCTGTCATCCTGGATCGTCAAGAAACCTGCATAGCGGCCTCGTCTTCATCAAATGTCCAGAGACAGACATCATATACATTACTTCAGTTCAACTACTATTTCTACACAGGTCATCGGATACACTGTACCGGTAAACGATACACCATTATAACAAGAATAGAACACAAGCAAAAGCTGGTGCTGATATAGATTTATCCCAGCGAAACCAGTGTTGTAGTATCGTGCAGACACTTATTTACGATTGTGCAAAGCACAATTAAATTAAATTCACATTACACTATTGTGTAATTGTGTAAATTACAAATTGGCGAAGCTTCGGTGCGAACCTTGTGCTTTTGGTGCAATGGTAATATTGACAATACAGTACAGCTGTACAAAAAATTACATTACACTTATAATGTATTTGTAAATGTTGATGAGCACCGCTACTCGTTGCCGACTTTTTGTGTTAGAAAGGCTATTGGAAAGAGGCAAATTGTGCATGTATATAATAGGTTAATTAAAAAATGCCGCCACAAATCCGGCACACGCAACGATTCCTCGAGAGATTGTGCTGCTGAACAAAATAGCCGACTGTACTTTTTAGAGCCTATGACTTGGTGAATGGATGGATTCCAATGCTGGCGGTTTCCCCCCTTACTCCGAGAGAAATGCGCTGGAAGTAGCAACAAAGGCTGTCTAGTACACAAGTTACATTCAGTAGTCATGTGAAGCAGCTGTACAGGCCACATTGTGGCTTTCTAACATATAAGTCCATAGTTGTGAAGAGCACGGAGCATCGGATGTAGAAAGACATTAAATACTAGCGAGCAGTGCTTGAGAATATGTATCCAAATACGCTCCTCAACGATAAAATGTTTATTTGGCACCAACAATTTTATTAAGCTACTTCGATGAGAATCATGGTTTGTTTGTTCATCTCCAAATGATGAAGAATGTTTGCGAATCATCAGTGATATGTCACAACGAGAATTTGATCAACCACTTCCACGAGTACAGTATAAATTATGCTGGTAGAGCACGACACCTTACCAATAAACTTAAAAAAGTGTCAAATTGCTCTCTCTTAGTGCTGGTGTTGGGGCGCAGCAGAAGTGGTGGCCTTCAAGTCTGCTCTAGTAATTATCATGTGTTCCGCAATTGTGGCCCTTCCAAATCTAAATCGGCCATTTCACGTCTGTTGTGACGCTTTAGCCTTCGCGATAGATTGCGCTTAACACAAGCATATTTCAAAAGGTATGAACTTGTGATCTCGCTTTTTTCAAGCGGCAGCAAAGAAATACTATGTTCAAGACAGAGATACTTACTGTGAAGTGTGCTCTTGTCAAGTAGAAGATGCACCTGCTTGGCTTGAAACCGTTTGCGATCAAAACAAGTCATGCGTCGTTGAGCACAGCGATGTCGCCACCACATTTCTAGCCTAGAAAGACGAGATGATTATCATTCGCTGCCGAGTATATTTTTGCGCTAAGGTATAAGCAAGATGGGCTAGATTTGTTTGCGGACACACTTTCGTGTCGTTCCGACTGCGAATTTGTCGCAAGACTGTAACTGGTAATGCCCATCCATGTACATACACTTACTGAGAAGACTCAAAAACATGCTTCACCGCGTGTTGCTTACTGTGCTCACTTCAAGCGAGTCATTGATTTGTTTGAAAGATGAGGAAAGGCGAAGTAACATTTATCAAGGCCAATATGCCTTAAACCTCCCATAACTTCTCTTCTTTTTTTTCTTTTCTTCAGAATATGATGTATTGGGACGGAGGGATATACAGCTATACAGGGTCTTAGGTGATGTTAAGCACACAGGAATACAACATGTGTAATGGATCTGGCCAAGCATAAAGACACAATGGCGACGTTGTCAGTTGCTAAGGAGATTCGTTCAAAGAACGGATCAAACGGAATACGTGTTTTACTGCTTAAATTTTTTGAAATCGCTTGGGGGATCAGAACAAAGAGTTCGCAATATTAAGCGTGTAGTTGCACGACTGACCACAATGTCTCATTTCAAGGCTTACTGTTTTTCAGCACCGACCCACATGACATTCTGAAAGTAACTGTGCCTCATGATGAGGACCTTAAGCCCAAAATAATGTACGAGGCACATTGTCCCCCTTTGAATGTCTACCCTGGAAGCGGAAAAAAATAATGCCTTGTGAGACAGTTTTTTATTGACAGTAACAGGTAAAAGTGCGTGAGCACAAATATGCGATAGTATCAGTCCAATCGACGTATTTGAATCTTGCCGCATTAGGCGGCACCTTTATAAAAACATGGCGGTGTAAACCGAGTGCTGGCAGTCCATCAGTATGGACTTATTTGGTGTCTTTCAGAAGTCGGGGTCAATAATGCAGGTATCGAAACCTTTGTAGACCATCTCAGAATGATGACTAATTTTGCTGCTATCCGTGGTAATGTGACTGACGAGGATTCAGCCAAGCTGTTCCTCGTCAATTTTATTGCCAGCATGGCTTACCATTCACCACTGTATCGGATAGAGATCCTCGCTTGATTGCAAATTAATTCAAGAAGCTCGACTTGAGATTGAATATTTTTTCGACTACCCATTTGTAAACAGATGGCGCCAAAAAACTCTTTAAAAGGATCCCCCCGAAACACCTGCGCGTATAAACCGTGTGCTAGAAGGCATTTATCCCACTCATTGAATTCGCGACAAATTGCCTCTGCAGGTCTTACTCGATCGAATTTGACGATCCGGTTGCTTTTTCACCGTCAATAAGTGGCGCCAGGCTTAGAGAGGTAGGGGATATCAGCCCGGCTACACTTCGTTGCAAAATAAGGAAGTTTATTTGAATCAGATCAAGCGTCATGGGCCTGGCTGAGAGCCATGATAAGCTTTAGCAATCCTCCGACGCTGGAAGCGGGCGGACACTATTGATTACGCTGTGGGGAGGTTTTTGTTGATGCGATTAACAAACCTGGCTGCGGCATTTAAAACTTCGTTGCAACTCCGTCAAATCGAACCGCTATTTATCGTATCAAAAGCAAAGCACACCCCTATCACCTAAAGTGAATACAAACACATCACATCCTATGTTCTACGTAAATTACTGAAGCAAAACCACGATCTAACCTTACGAGACGGTTGGCTCGGAAGATACGGTTACAGTCAAAGCACCGTCTCTGACAAACCCTGAAGTTGATATTTGCTATGCTCCAAAGCACTGACGTGCTCTCGAGCCGCTCAGGATGCTCTAAGCGAATAGGTGCGGTGGTAAAGCAGTAAAGCGTAAATTTGAAATCTGGATCATATTAGTCTTGGACGCACGCTATGGTTCTCGAAGAGTAGACGTGCCATCATAACTGAGAGATATCACGAGTGCATGTCACGGGAGTTTTGATTCACGCCGTCAATGCTTGTGAGTAATTTGCGGCTTGCTTTGCGTGTAAACTTTGGTGAGTCTGCGGATTCACCAGGGCTGTTACCAGTACCTGGTAAAGTAAAAGATTGGCCCAATATCTGAAACCGAAGATTAGCATCGTTAGCATTGATCTAGTACCGGGACCGCTTTCGACGTAGCTCGCCCTCCGTCTTTTTCACCCTCAAAGAGGCAGCGCTGCCAGTAGGAGATTGTATTCCGCTAGAGGGTGGCGACAAACTTTGCGAAAAAGAATCCTTCGTCGGCATTAGCTGCAGCTGTCCCATGGAGATTAGCGGGGCTGTACATTACAACAGGATTACGATGTGGTGTCACCTTGATGTCTGCGTCAGGCTTTAAGCTTTTCAAAGTCAAGCATAAGACGATACCCTTCTCGGCGGTTCACCTCGCAAAAGCCTAGAGGGTGTGGCATCGTGTTTTCCGCACCTAGTGTGCGGTGGTTCTGATGCTCAGCGGTAATTTCAACAGCGTCATCACAAATGGTAAGGTTTAACCCGACCGCTGCCGTTCCAAGCGTTGGTCATACTCTTTAAGGGCGATGATTGTGTTTTTAGTAAAGTGCATACGGATCGACTAACCCGCGCTGTTTTCGATCTGGATGTGGACTGAAAGTCCACATGCATAAGCGTATAGGAGCTCCAAACCAGTGCAGGAAGTGACTGTTGATGGATTGGCCCGTAATCACGACGTGACTTGGTCAAGAATTGGCGTGACTTTTGTGCCTGTAGGAAAGCCAGCTGGACCCTATAATCCAGGTCGATCTAGTAGGCAGTAAGCTAAAAATCGTCGTGAAATTCAGGGCGATGGGTTGCCACTGAAAACTAAAATCGATACTCGTGCGTCGGGGAGGCTGACCGCAGCAAGCATTTTTTTTCAAACCGGCTATTCTGTGTATCACCATCTGAGGTCGGGAGTGTCTATTCAATGCATTAAGAGTCACTATAACTCTTCTTACCAAGAAAAACTTCTCACCAAAGATTTCTCTGAGTCCGTAGGTCCCGAAGATAGCCGTTTTACTCGTTGTTTCTCTCGATGGTTCATAGGAACATTCGGCGCAAATGTACTTTCAAAAAAGTGCTATAAAGTGCAGAGAACAGACAGAAAATTCAGGTGCAGTGGTTGTTCATACATTGATCTCTTTTGGGCAGATCTCAAAGACAGAATAGATGCAAACCTTGATGTAGTTTACATTTTAGCTGGCGAACTGTGTAACGTGGCAAGGGTAGTAATTTTGTGTACTCAATCCTTATGTATATAATATAATTGCATTGGGTACAACATGGTATAACTGTACGAATCGCACATTGCACTGTGATATAACTAGTACCAGAATATAAAAAAAGAAAAAAAACTATAGAGGAGGAGTCCGCGATACACGTGGGCTGCTAGCTATTACGTAAGAGTATATCGACAGTTTTATTCAATCGTTATCAACACATACTTCTGAAAAACTTCTAGTAGCATCAGCTCAAAATTTACGAACCAATGAATCGGCAAAGCGAACTTTCAGTACTTGTTCGATAGCTGCTCTCGATTCGCGATTGGAAGGAGCTCACCAACCTATCTCAGTGTATTTGTTAGCGCGGAACATTTAGGTCAAAGCTTTTTCTATACAAAGTTCTCGGTAACCTTGTCGTCTGCATCATGTAAGCTGGCGAGTCTCAACCACAATTACGCGTTAATTCCCATTGATACCGGCTTGACGTAAAGCGTAGCCTGTGGCAAAGGCTGGATCGTCATAGACGAGTAAAATGATCTATACGGATTCAGAGGAGCCTGAATTGTACGATATCGTTTCACATTGTCAAAGACAACCATTTCTGCCGTAACCCAACACCATTGAGCACCATTTACGGGTATTGGTGACGAAGCGTACCCAATTGGCAAAATTTGCATAGTTAGTGTGCAAGTAGTTGACCAAGCTGAGTCACTTTGTCAGATCTAGTTGGGACATAGACAATGGAAAATATATATTTAGCCGCTCCCGGGCCTGGTTAATAATGAAGCAGCCGAAATTGTGAGTTTTATCGGAGCTAAATACACTCTTGTATATATTGGGGAATAGATTATTCAAGTACAAATACTCAAGCCCTATTGGCATGTATTCAGTAAGTTACCAAGTCCGATTTTTCGGGCTGTGAACGATTAGATCGTCAAGAAGGATTTGTGGATAGCAGCAATAAGGCCTGAATGTGCCGGTGGAAAATTTGAAAAATTTGTGGTAGAGATGCGCTGTAAGAGGCTAACCGAGACTGAAACAACTGATGCACTCTTGAGATGAAGACTCGATAGGAATGCAGCAAAATTGCAACTATATTTAAAATTTGGTTTGTGAAAAAAATGAAATCACTTCAACTCCTGAAGATTGTACGTATATTAACCTACAAATGCGAAAATAAACATGTGAACTTGTTATATAAAACCTCGGGTCTACTGAGATTGAACACCGGGAAAATAAAAAAAATATTGGATAATTCAAACCTTGAGTCCATCGAAGTTGAATCCGCGGAAAAGCTGAAAATGCTTAACTTGATGCCTCCATGAAAGTTTCCCACAAATTGGTTGACTCGCGCCGCTCAAATCAGTTGGGAGAACCACGTCGGTCTCATAACCAGTGTGGATTCACAAATAGGAACCATTTATCTGTACTGATTTGTACATTGGATTTCGTAACATTTTCCAGTTATGTATTTGTGCAAGAATATGTTTGATGGACAGGCGTGGCATACTGTAAGAACAAACCCAATGTATGGATTTGTCATGGAATATGCAGACATGTTCCTAGACAAAGGGTCGGGCAAACTGCCAAGTGACAGAGGCATTCGTCAAGGGATAGATGCACTTCCGGAAATTAAGTCCTGCAGTGACCGCTACCAAAGGAACAGGTCGATGCGCTCGATGCGCTCGATGCGCTCGATGATCTTTCGCGCAGCGACAAATGGCTGGTCATTTGCGTAAGGGCAAGTTTCCGCACTGTACCCACCTTCTGTGCGAAAAAAGCCACAGGTGGGGGTTGGCTCATTGTTCAAGTTTTCAGCAGATAAAGTGATGCGACCATTTTGGCCAGGACACCATTTTCGCAAAATCCTTGATGGCATATGTTGACAGTACCGCCCTTATCTTTGACGATGGTGTTGTTCAGATCTGTATGCATGAGAAGTTTCACCGCTCACATGAGTAAGCGCTCGTAGTGGTATGTCTTGGAAATGGATGTCAATGCCGCAACAGCGACTTTCAACAAAATGGCCCCAAATATACTCCTTCCTTTGAAAGAGCTTGACCAGAATTCTTTGACATTTAATATGTTGATAAGCAAGGCTTCAGGGAAGAAGAAGAATGTCGAAGTCTGTTTCATCTTTTTTACCGGGTCTTCCAGATTATACAAGAATAAAATATACGCGAAACCGAAGAAACACATCTTTTTTTCCCCCCTGAGATTTCTTTTCTAGTTTGCTTTGTTGGAAAGAATGGCGTTCGAGCTGATCTTAAGCAGGTCAAATTTGTTGATGACTGATCCCTTCCGTAGTATTTCAGACTACTTCGTCAGTGGTTGGGTTTGGCAAACTCCTTGCACAATTGTACTCGCAATTATGCTGCATTGATTCAACTTTTCACGTGTGTTGTCAAGAAAAAATCAATGAGTGGTAGTGGCCTTAGAAGCATCAGGTAGCGCTTGCATAATTAAGGTAGGCCTTAATAGAAGTCCCTGTCGAAGCACTCGCAAACCATGAGCAGCTATTCCATGTAGAATGCGGCGTGCACCGATGCAACACGATGATGAGGTCAAAGGAAGAGCTATCACGACAAGAACGTTTTGCTAACAAAGGAAATTCTGGCCATGGGGTACGCGTTGGCAATGTTCCGGGTCTACTTGCTTGGTGAAGAGCAGTTTAATATCAAAACTGGCTACACATACCTGCGGGCAGCTTAAAACAACATTTAATCTGTCAAAAAGGACGACAGCATTGTTCTACGTTTTGGCAGAGTACAGCTTTATGGAGTACTGTAAGCCTGGCGACGCAATTTTTTTGCAGATGCGCTGTCTAATCGTCCGGATTATAATTCGAAGAACAGAAGTGACGGCTTGAACAGAGCGTATCGACTCTGTGAAGGCGTCAATGCGATTGCTATAGAAATGACAAGCACTGTTTAAGTAAAAATAATTGAAAGCTACAAGCCCAATAAAGCTTGCAAAGATTTGATCAATTCTTTTTAGAGCTCATTGGATATAGCAGTCAAGATGCTTCCACCAAGAGCTAGATCGCGAGTCCATCATTACAGCACGTATGGTGGGCTACGGTACCACTCAGTTGACGAAGCGAAAATATTGTCTCAAATGATTGAGTTTTGCGTCTTTGACTCTTGTATAAGTATCATTCCAGTCTTTCAAGTGGACATCTCGGAAGAGGGATATAGCCTTTAACTTGTTGCAAAATTATCACTGGCCATATATGTACATGTGGGCTAGCGATATGCGCGTACTAGTAAATTGAGCCATTTGGGTCGCTCGGGAAAGCTGGAGTTATAATTACGTGGTTATTATATTTTAAATTTCAAGTGATACACACGACAGGACTCGGATCTGACTGCGAAAGTCTTTGTAGACGCGATATTCTGTTTACATGTCTGCCTTCAAAGATCCTATTCGACTGTGACCTTCGCTTTACGTTCAGACCTTCGTTTCACGGAGTACCCTTATTATATTTTGGATACAAAACTATCCATGTCAACGGCAGCACGATCAAGGATTGACGGTCAGACTGAACGAGTGAAAAGTGTCTTGGAAGACGTGTTGCACAGCTGAGAGAAATCTTTAATGGTCTTCTTTCTCACGCAGAGTTTGCGTCGAACGTCTTTACGCATGTCTCGACAAGTCTTTTATCAATTTTGTGTGAGCTATAGACTCTAATCAAGAGTTCCCATCGTCACTAGTAGAAGAGGGCCTACCTTAAGAGGGATTGGGACTGTGGCGCAAAAGCTGCAATTAGACCTTAATGCTGTCACTGAGAAAGAGCATAATTCGACTCGATAAAGCTTTTAGACGTCTGAAAAGTCGTGAGAAACAGCGATTCTGTGACTTCATCGCGGGGTGACAAGCTGTTGGTAGTTTTGCTCGAGATGCAACTTTAACGTCGTAGGGTCTGCAAAAGCAGCTTTCTCAGTTTTTTGAAATCGCGCAAGCTCCGCTTAAACCTTATCGAATCTCTTTACGAGTCAAGAATCCATTGCTGAGCGTTGGACTTGATAGTTGATCAGCAAATTGATCTTTTACCTATTCTTCTTTAAAGGGTCCTCAAGGCTTCTGTTATTTTCGTCCGGTATAATAGTACCGCATCGCAAAATTTCAAATGCCTCAACCTGAGCTATTTCGCTTCCAGAGCCGCTCAATCACTTTTGCATTAAGCCCTTATCCTCTTAATAATAATCCAAGAGACTGTCATTTAAACTTCGAGCCGATAATTGGTCACGAGGATCGACCCGCTTGTCTACATGGAAGATACAGCTGACCTGGTAAAAAAACGATTCAATAGAGTACGGTAGCATGGCTATCAGCCGGGCTCTGACACGTGATAATCTCCAGAGACTCTTCAATCTGATGTTCTTGATATGATTTGTGGCTACGAACAGAGCTTGTAGTGCTCGCGAAATCGCTAGAAAGACTAGGGTCAGCCTCTTGCAATGGGTCTCGAGCGATCCTTCTGGCTTTCCAGCAAACGCTCGACAAGATACTCATACTCAAATCAGAAGAAAGAATTTCTCGGCTGCAATGGATTGGCCGTGATCGTTGCCGCCGTACATTTTTCGCTAAAGAAAATTGCTTCTTGGAGAGCCGGTATTCACACTTCTTATATCGTACAGGCCGAGATTCGACCGTCGCCGCTACTGCTGCGGCAGTTCTTCTTGCTTCACTTGATTGCTTGGTAGATTGA
>NW_020187174.1:79651-79743 GCF_900000015.1 Plasmopara halstedii | reverse complement strand
TATCCCTCACAGCCCTAAACTGGACCATCAGTCGAGCTCTACTCAGGGCTTAGCCCCCGTCCCCCTTTCGGGTGCAGCCGGAAACATAGAGT
>NW_020187174.1:40535-79641 GCF_900000015.1 Plasmopara halstedii | reverse complement strand
ACCACACCCAAACAAGAATACGGTACGGGGCTAGGTAGCCAGTAGCTATGCATGTATTAAGATTTTACAATATAAATTTAGTATATTTAGGAAAATCCTTTTTTTTCTATCCTTGGAACTTTTAAAATTAGGATAAAAAATAAATAAAAGTCATTTCCGGATTTTAAGAGGAAGAGCTGATTAGCCTTAGGTAAGGCAATAATTTCTCTTGGGGTAAGCGGATTGCGATCCGCTAACTCGTTCTTGTTCTAAGTATAGAACGAAAGGTCGGTGACCTAAATTACGCTTCCTCAAGCGCTAAGCTACGGCAGCCCCGCTGCACACAATGCCATTAGATCTTACAGCAGCTGCATTGGATGGATGGGTGTTATACTGATACACCTTAATATCTGTGGTTGGCGGAGGAGTGGACACCATATTTTTTTACTTGGCGAAGAAGTGGACACCGCACTTCAATCGGCCAGAAGATACTTGATCGCTGCTAATGCATGAACGGACTTTGATAAAAACTCTTTCGATTTATCACTTTAGTTTGTCTTGAATTGTTTGGATCCTCTGTGTTATTCAAAAACATATGAATCAAACCCTCGTTTCGCTCTGGTGCTTCTTGCGACTAAGATTTGACAAAGTGTTTTTAACATTTTAAGTAAATATGTCGTCCACCATATTCATCAAGAGAGCTGCATTGCAATATGATATTCAATATTTTTGCATGCAATTTCAACAATACCACTCCATATGGATGCCAGAATAACTTCGTCGTTGTATTTTGCAGGTAGCAATAAAGAGACTGCTTTTCTCGTTGTCTTTTAAGGCGCACCGGCGTAATGATCTTCGAATAGTCGATATGGTTATACGATAGAACTCAAATAAGCAGCAAAATTCTCAATTTCTTGACTGCAATCAAACCAGTCTTTGCTATTCCAACGTCAATGCTCACATTTTAAATACATATTGGATTTATGAGCTCAATTGTAAGATGTGTTCGAATTTGATTTGTACTATTTGCAATCAAAAATTGGAATCATCACTTATATTTTCATAACTGATTAAATTTCTTTTAAATTCAGATCTTATTTATAATAGTTATAGATCAATAATTGTTTATAAATCTTTTGATTCTGTAATATTATAATCAGCACATGTGTCTCTTAATTGACATTATGACGTTTTGCGTAAGAATGATGTGTTGGGTCACATTGCTTAATAATGTAAAAGATCAGAAATGTTAAGCAATTAAGGTATTGAAAGGCTAGGGCGGATGGACAAGTTACGTCTATCACTCGGAACGCAGGAGGTTCTTAACGTCACGGCTTATCTTAAGAAACACTGTCTGACATAGCACCCCTTTGTATCCGCAGGCTTTGAACGATCTAGTGGTTGAGCGTGGCTTGACAGAGTGGCATGTTGTGCGTGACGCCTGCATCTTCACTGACTCCGACGAGACAGCTGACCTGGTTTACGGATATGCGATGACTGCAAGCCTTCAAGAAGAGCGCATTGACCGCAAGCGCAAGCGGAACGCTAAAAACCGGACTGCTGTAAATGAACAGTCAGAATGGAGCTGCTTTGCAGTGTTATCCGCCGTATCTTCCCACATGTCTCCAGTTCTTAGTATCAAGAGGTACATTCAAGCTTCGATACATCACCACATCACCCTATTCTCAATAAAAAAAATTTATATAGGTTCTTGGAACTTCAGCAATGCGTCGAAGCCAATGAACCGATTAAAGGATCATCCGCCCTGACGCGAACGTTCATATGTCTTACAGATGCCGCCAATATTAGGTACAGACTAAGTGCTCGACGTGCAAGTGATTCATGCCAGTACTTAACCAGAAATGCTAATTCGCAGCTACTACGCTCTCCAAGCACCAGCAACCCTCTTATAACCATTTGAGCTTATTTTAAAATAATGACACACTTAAAAAATGCATGTGTGCCGCAGTGTAGATCTCATGCGTTTGCCACTACCAACTCCATTGTCTCGAAATTATCTTGTGAGTGCAGGATGTAGGATACATGTTAAAGCTTCAGTACGACGCTGTGTCACGACAATTACTTCTGGCGCATTGACTAAGACCGAACGTCCTCTGCCTCTGGCGGGAATTCGAGTTGTAGAGTGTGGTCAGCTCATTGCCGGACCTTTTGCTGGAACTATCCTCAGCTACTTCGGCGCTGATGTAATCAAGGTTGAGCCTCCTACTGGTGATCAGGTGCGCGACTACCGTGAGCTGGACTCTACCAAGACGTCTCTGTGGTGGTATTCTCTCGGACGTAACAAACGCTCGATGGCCATCGATTTGAACAAGAAAGAAGGTCGCAAGCTAATGTACGAGATCATTCTACAAAGTGATGTGGTTATTGAAAACTTTCGACCCGGGCGTATGGAGAAGTGGGGGCTTGGGCCCGACGACTTTGAAAAGACCAATCCAAAACTTGTGTATGCACGTGTGTCGGGTTTTGGTCAAGACGGACCCTATTCGTCGAGACCGGGCTTCGCATCGGTTTGTGAGGCCATGGGTGGCTTCCGGTATGTTAATGGCTTTCCTGATCAGCCACCGGTTCGTCCTAACCTAAGTATTGGGGATACTATTGCTGGAATTCACACGGCGCTGGGAGTTGTGATCGCCCTTCTTGGTCGTGAGCGAAGTGCTGCCACTGGGCAGAATAGCAATGGACAAGTCGTTGACATAGCAATCTATGAATCAATGTTTAACCTCATGGAGGCGGTGGTCCCTGAATATGACTATGCAGGCACCATCCGCGAATGCTCGGGTTCTACGATCACAGGAATCGTGCCTTCCAATACATATGTCACGAAAGACAATAAGAATGTTGTTCTTGCGGCCAATGTCGATGCGTTGTTTATTCGGCTTATGAAAGCTATTGGCCGAGACGATATGGCAGCGGACAGCAAGTTTCGCACAAATGGCGATCGAGTTGAGCACCAAGCTGAAATTGATGCCGTGCTAGCGGCGTGGACTGCTTCGCACGATCTGGACACAATTGTTTCTACAATGGAAAAAGCTGCTGTCCCGGTTGGTCTGGTTTACTCTGTAAAAGATATGTTACGAGATCCGCACTACCAGCATCGCGGTATGTTTGAGGAAGTAAAAATTCCAGATGGATTAGGTACTCGGAAGCTGAAGGTGCCTGCAATACTACCTAAGCTGAAAGCAACACCTGGTGTAACGCAGTTTGCCGGGCGTAAGCTGGGAGAGGATACACGTCAAATTCTAGAATGCGTTCTCGGCCGGTCTCAACCCGAGATTGAGCGAATGCTGGCTGAAAAAATTGTATTTGAATCGTAACCTTAATATAATACTTACATCTTAGATTTGTGTAACGGTGTGCATTTTAGCTACGACACATAAAGCTTTAGTAACACTGAAAAGCAGGCGTAGGCGGTATGATGGTTGGATCCCAGCGGCAAAAGTAGCCCTTCCAAAGCCTAGGCAGCAAGTATCGTTTGAATATAAGCGAATGTCAAGATGTGAAATACCAGAAATGCAACGCACTTAATGTTCTTGGAGAGAGAGCTTGGGGATAGCAACGTGCCTTGTTCACTCGGTGTGTACATTTGGTTTATAAATTGGTTGCTCTGTCCGTTAATTTCGCTCCAGATCGAAATCACCCGGTGCTTAGCGAAAAAGTCCTTTCTGCAGAACAAAATTTTGTAAGATACGGAGCAGTGAAGCGACATTAGATTATTTTACCGCTGACGTTCGCAATCGAACATGAATGTGCCAAATTTACATGAGTAGATGTGGTCGGCGAGGGTTATGAGAAAGTTCTCGTTGAACTCGCATGCTGTCGGATATTGGCGAATATATTGCCAGACGCAATCCAGCCAGAGCAGAAACACAGGCGAACGCTGTTCATTTGAGATGTCACTTCGAGCATGACCGCTTCGGAGAGCAAATTGGTGTCCAAACGCACACCATTCTTTTTCGACAAGAACCTGAAACCCACGTAGAGTTCGGTAGTATGGATCTAGCATCAGCTCAGCCAAAGCGACCATCTGAGCTGTCCGATCCCAGCCATCGCTGCAGTGCGTTAACACCGACATGCCATTATTTACCGTATGCGCCAGCTCGACGGATGCTTTTAAAACTAAACGCACATGACGTAACCAACCAGAACTGTCGATTCGTCCATAAAAGCTGCTGGAAGATTCCTCCTTCGAACTTTTTTTAGGCTCAAAAAGTGCTGCCAGAGCAAGTTGAGATTGCCGTACAGAATGAATATTATCAACATTCATAAAGTGAAGCTTTGATCCGCGGTAGTTGCTCGAAATTTCAGTTCCTTTTCCTAAAGCCTTATTTCCTACCGCAGCTAGCTGGCTACGTGCATCCATAATCACATATCGTCCAAGTGCTTTCTTGTTGCTTGAACAACATAGCAATCGAACAAGCAGCTCATCTTCCCCATTACGTACAGATTTTAAGCCGACAAGCGGTTGACTTGAACGGACGATAGTGGCTCCATTAATGCGATGAATCCAACTCACAACTGGTAGTCTTTTGTGGGATCGAAATGCAGCTGCTGTCTTGAGGGAGACATCCGAAATTTCTGCAGGCACTACAAGGTGACGGGGATACGTATCGCACAGTGTATACTCCGGGGACTGGTCGATACAGCGCAGATGTTCTGGATATGATAGCAACCCAATTCGTCCATATTCATGGCGAATGTCAAATTGCACTTCTTCGGATGGCGCCACAGAAGGAGAATACGAAAAGCAGAAAGCATCCAGCAAACTTTTTGGAAATGCCACAAAATTTAAGCATTTGAGTAGCTTACTGTAATCGCTATAGTCCGCGATGGAGAGCCGCGCTACCTGTGTGTCCTTGCAGCGAATTACGACCTTATATGAAATGTTCGGGGCAATATTACGAGTAGATTGCATATTTTCCAGCAATGCGACAGGACCTGTCATTATAGAAGTCGCACGAGGCTCAACACCTTCCACTGTAACAATAGAGAGTACAGGGATTTGCCAATCGATTTCTCCGTTATCTATTAGACGCTTAAAAAGACAGCGGTAGTTCGTGATGAACAATTCCCCGCTGATGTAGCTGGACAGGCATGATCCATCGTGAGAAAGTACCAGTCGCTGTATACTTGATTTAACATCAACGTAGCACATTTCTCCGGGTAAAAAGTTAAACTGAATCAGCGTGGACATAGCAGTATCTGATTTAGGTATAGCTCGGGTAGCGTCCGCAAGTTCTACAGCTTCAGAAGTATCTAAGCTGTTCGTATCATGTTCTCGAAATATACCACCGCAGTGGCTAAAGCCCATGTATACAGGGCGGCTAACGAGTTGAAGACGACGCTTAACTTCTTCTGTTGTCACACCTACAATAGGTACACCATTAATTGACTGCAGAATGTCCCCCAAATGCACTTTTCCACTAGCTTCGGCTTGGCCGATTTCGTCGCATTTGACTGGATCTTCTCGAAATGATTTCACGACAAGACGATTTTTATAAGGAGGCCCTGCGGCAGCCAAAACAATGCCAAGCGGGCCTGCCTGAAATTGGACAACATTTAAGGACGTTGCGTTTCTTTCCGACCCCTCTCCCAATTCGTCACCGTCACTTTGCTGTATTTCCTCGATCATTGGATCTTGTAATATCCTGGCAAACTTTATCAGTTCTGTAGAAGAATTCCGTTCATCCAAAGCAATCACGTCAGTCTTTCCACTTTGGTAGGCACGCATCAGGAGACGTAAACAGCCAGTGCTATCCGACTGACGCAATTGAGATGACATAAGAAGCAGTTTTGCCACACATATATAACGAAGTAGTGGAAAGCCCATCCAATCAGGATCTTCGTTTGTACTAATCAGTTTTGGTTGCTGCAACAAGTCACTGTCGGACTTGTCAGTCATATTAATAACTGGGAACTTAATCGCCATGCGATTATCCATGATCATTGCATCCCAAATCGATAAAACCTCGTTTAGCTCGTACTCGCGTGCGAAGAGCAACCGCACCCATCTTAAGCAGTATGTTTCTGGTACAATTTCTAGGTTTTGAAGGTGGTAATACAATTGAGGGTCCTTTTCCTGTAACAATTCATATTGAATATGTTGACATAATCGATGCAAAGCTGGCTGTTTCTCTCGGGCTTCCTGGTCGAATTCATTGCCACTTTCCATATTTTCCAGCGAATAACTTTCAAATAATCGGCTGTCGTCATTTGAAGAATCTTGTATCGTTTTAACGATTTCAAAGAATGGTTTAAGAAATAGCATGATTGCCTCAAACACCACGAAGATGTCTGCTTCGGCATGCTCCGGCAGCTTTTTTACTTGGTCAGTTTCGTTTTTTTCCTCATCAGGAACACGATGGAAGGCATAGAGTACTACGGCTACCACATCGTGCATGCCTTGACGGTAGGCCACGTCCGGGTGCAGTCGGCACCACACAAATAGTACGTGGCGCAGCGTACTCAAATATAATGGATTTTGGAAAAAGTTCTCATTACCAGCCGGAAACAGCCGGTCTAAGTCCGTATTGATCTCTTCAATTAGCGTTTCGTCTGAAAAGTATTGACTCCAGCTTGAAGAGCGTCCTAAGGCCGAATTCTTAGTAGCCGTTAAGGCGGTCAGTGGGTCGTTACTGCCAGCGGCATCTATCTGAAAAACCATGTGCTGCTTCAAACGTTCGTACCGCTCGCGTTGAGCTGTAAGAGCATCACCCTGTAGGCCAAATGCCGCTACCCATCGCATCCCATGCCTTGCCATATTGTAATTCTGAAAAGTTTTGTGAAATAGAGAAAATGATTTGGAGTTTAAGCAAATTTGTCACTCTTCCAAGATCTATAGATAAAATCAATACACTACAGGTCAATAAGAGATCCACTTGTTTTGTCAGAGAACCTACGTAACTAAAGCAACAAATAGACTGTAATGCCAATCAATACTTTTGGTCCTTGGTTCTAGCATTTAAATTTATACAAGCAGTGGAGCCGATTCCCACCCGTTCCTCGATCGGCGGTGAAACTGAAGTTCGCATCGCCCGAGTAGAGCTAGTTTCCTCGCGTCTTCCTCGTCAGTCACACCTCGATCGCTCCGCGCGACCTCGGCTCTCTAAATGTTATCCTTTTTCATTTCTGTCGGCTCGATCGTTGCTCTGTCTTCCCTCGTCCTGCCAACCCTTGTCCTCGACACTTGTCCTGTCATTTGGCAATATTTCTACCCTTGTTGCTCGCGCGCTGCCGACATTTCTTGTATCTTTGCCGTCTTTATAATCACATCACCGCTATCGTCGTTTAGCGTGCTTGTAATTGGCCTGTCATTACATCTAGTGATATGCGTTTTCGGACTTTTTCTTCACAAACAAGCTTGATCTTTAAGCCTACGCGCTTTGCGCTTACAATGCTTTTCTCTGACTAAAACTGTATGGTCGCGGTCTGGTTGTCCATGATCATTCTCACTGGCGTAATTTCTCAAGGCTTACGTTCTTGAATTCGTTCAGGCAGTCCTAGAAGCTCGCGTCTAGCGCGCATCATAGTACTACAGTCCGTTTTTGTATTTCCATCATACAGCGACACCATCTACTCCTCCTGTGACTGATTTTCGATAGCTCAAAAAATCCTCTTCACAGGTTTGCAATTGTTTAATCATGGCTGCTTCGTCGTTCTCGTCACGCATAGCTAATTTCCGTCTCTGAGCATCTAGCAACCTCGAGGAATCTACCAGAAAACTGAAACCCTCCCACTGTGGACTCACCAGTACTGCCAACTTATAGCGACAGCTTCGCGGCATACCACATCCTTTCCAATGCCACACGACTACTTGTACGCAGTATCCTTATTTCGTTTCGTTCCATCCTCTGTTTTTCAAAGTCGTACCCTCTGCTTACTTGCCTTTGTCCCTATCCTCGACAATCCCTTTCCCAGCTCTTCGAGACCAAAGGTTTGCCGGTTCACAATGCGTTTCTGTTCATCTATCGCTGGTTTAATGTTCTGCCAATATATTGCAACCACCACGCTTTAATTTGGCAAATAAACTCCAACTCACCGTAGTCGACTCTAACGACTGGCATCGCCGTAAACCTTTGTACAGCGATCCAAACGCCACAATTTATCACGTGATCGTTGAGCTCTCCGTGAGTATTGCACCGTCGACATGTTCTTTTGATTTGCGTCGATGGATCAGAGTGAGTATGAAGGCCGCGTACTCCTTTGAGCCTCCTCAGATACAGAGTGGCAACCTCCTGACAAACACCATGATTTGAACTATAGTAGCTTCCTTGCAATGCATCATATCCCACCTTCACTACCTATCCGAAGCGCGGCTCATGATTTGCCTTGCTTTCTCCGTCTCTTCACCAAACAGATCCAGTGTCTTATACATCCTGTCGCCATCAGCGATATGTGAATAATGCAACTAAAAGGCGCTCGACATTAGTCATGCAATGTTGAAATCATCTGCACCGTACATTTCCTTCCATAACTTTTTGGGTTCTGCCGATATCGATATAATAACATGTTCAGGAAACCCCTTTGTGCTGATCCCAAACATATATACACTGCAAGTTCTTCGCTAAACTCCTCCACATCAAATAACACTGGTGTTTCATTCATTCCTGTCACGAACTTTCGTGTGCCGCGATATGACAGCTCGTATATCAAGAATTCTCCAATTACTGTTTGTCCACAATTTACGCACGCCCGGCAGTCGCACTCGAATCTATCTACCCTGTGTTGGCGTTACCAGCGCCGCACTACCCCCTCTAATTTCCTTATTGCTCATTCGTTGATCGCCACACATTCGATGTTATAATTTTCGACACTTTCTAGCATGCTAGAGTCACTGACTAAAACAATTTTGCGCACTACAATAGCTCGAAAGCCTTCTAAAGTGGATATTCACTAAAACGAAGTATCGAGTTTTAGCAAGATGTCAGAACTCCGAAAATGAGAGTTCGTGGTAGCTAGGAAATAAATCAAGTTGGTAAAAAGTAAAACGTTATACACGTTAAGCGTAAGTAAAATTAATTCTAACTACAAAGATACTCTTGGAATAGTAGAGCGGGCTAGATACCTAGTTACGAAATGACTTTGGCTAGACGCGCACGAGCCAAACTACTGCGCGTTTGTTTGCATGGACTCTAAAATATAAAGCTTTCTCCACGAAAAGTGCACGACAACCAGCTCTTGTAGCCAAATTAACGACTGAGTCGTGACAGGGCTGCATCCTTTGCAAATATGGACTCTAAAATGCTCGACTGTCTGTCCTCGCCGACATTTAGACCAGCTCAATTAGCAAGCTTATGCATGGCTCCCGATGGGATCTTTGAAGTAACAGCTGGCACGCCGAAGGCGGTGATCACTCGTCTGGAAGCTTTGATCAACTCTAAAAACTCGCTGACGGGACTCGCTGGGAATGTCACATCTCAACGTCGGTGGAAACAGAAGATACTCTATATAAGATTGCTGTTGTTCAGAAGTTGGGACGTAGCGGGAGGTTTAAGCTTTTACATTTTCTGGGTGAAGAGAGAGAGATTGTAGTCACCATGTTAAAGAGCCGTGCGCAACAAATATAAATATTCAATATTTGGTAAAAGCGGCGCTCCCAACATGTAAAAGTTAAAGCTGGTATGAACACTGTTTACCTGACAATCGAGGGCGCTCAAAGTTATCGTTCGCCCTACAAGATGCGAGAAATGGTGGACCTTGTCGAAGAGTTATGAGTTTTGAATGCAGCCATGGCAACGAACTTATCTCTGGATATGGCAATGGTAGCCATTCTCATGGAAAGCTTTTGAACGAGTGCGGCTCACACCGAGACATCCCCATCCACCCTACCTCTTTCGATGAAGCAGTATGTGTTTTGACAATGAGAATACAACTTTTGTATCGTGAAGGCCGGATGGGGTACTAGAAACGGATGTTCTACGAGTGCGCCAAATTTGATGATGCTGAGGAAATGGAGAGAGATCTTTCAGCTGCTCAGCAGCTCTGCGGTGCTTAGAGATGATTTCATCGCGGTGTTGCACAACGCCAGCTGCTGCGTGCTCCCATCCAGTAAAATCAAAGTTACGAAGGATTAAACTATCGCGCAACGGCAAAAAAAACAGATCTCTCGCAAGCAGACGTTCAAAATATATAAGCGCTTGGTAGCTTATTGGAAAAGTAGCGAGCTCTTTGTATCTTGATGAGATCATAGTCAGTCAGACACAGCTCTGAAAGAGAATATTGTCTATCAGAGAGGGCAGGGCGCCAGGCGCAGACCTGTGAATCCTGATAAGCCCTGATAACGTTTGGAGCGTCGTGGAATCGCAAACGACGGGCACATGTCGAAAGCAGTTGACAATTCGCGGAGTCATTGAAGATACCTAACACGGATACGATCACCGTGTTTCTTGCGACGGGGACACTGGTGAAAGCGTCGAAGGTTATGCCATCTTCTCACATGATTTCTAAAATATTTGGCAGCATGGACCATTACCTGATCTTTGAGCTGAACGATCGATATAATATTATGCTAGGTATGGCGTTGTAACATATCGCAAGCAATGAGTCGATTGGGAGTCAAAAAGACCAGTTTTCACGCCTTTCTCTTCTGACATAGATTCAGGAGCCATGTATACACCGCAACCAGAAAGCTAAGAAGCCATTGACGCGGGCGCGAAGCTACGATAATTCCATTTATAACACGAGATTGGCCATGTATGGTGGCAAGGATATTGCTGAGTGCCTCGCGCAAAGTTAGGAATCAGATGGGAGGGTGATTGTATATCGAGATATTCAGAGTATATCTTTGTTAAGAAAGGGGGAGGTGATTGCATGTGTTGTACATAAAGGAAATCGGTAAGGAACAATTGTGGGTTATTGACTTCTGTGCCAGGGTCGGTAGAGAGTGAAACAAACAAGGTGTCGCAAACTGCCATGCTAGATCCGGTCAATCTAATTACGGCTGTAAATCGTGAGTAGAAAAATCAGCTTTGAAGTTTAAAAATGAACTATCCTTGTCACGTTGTGACGGCAGCACGACCGTGTGACGTGACCCTTGTGTGGAACTACGGGTAAGTAGCGAGAAAAATTATTCTCTCGTAGATTCAGTGATCTCTTTCAAAAGGGGTAACGAATATCCCCCCACTACATCTGGCAGAAGCTGTTTTAGAGCTTGTTAGAAAGTATCACTCGAGAATATGTGCAAGAAATTGCGAAACAGTGAGGTCATCGAAATGGTACATTTGGCACCGGAGAAGACGTGGGCCTCGTAATCTGTCACGGATAACTATGCCATTGAAAGAGCCAGCCATCCTTAAATAACCTACGGATTCCCTTTAACTCTTGTTGAAGAAATATCACGATGTTATAAAAAAGAGGTCCACCGTGCGTGCCACTCTCAGATGGGGGGGGGTACGTCATGAGATAGATTTGGTAACTCGAATCAAATGTTGTATCACACAGCAATGGCCCTATTCAAAAGTGAAATTTGACGTCGCTGACGCTTTCTTCCGTGTAGAGCACCCTTCTCTTCTTTATAAGAAAGATAGTTGATCATATCCAAAGAACTATTGCCCCTCGCGCTACTAGATAACGACACCAGATTTGGGCCAAAACTCTGGCTTACGAGCCCGACCAAGTATTACCTAAGCTTCTCGGCAATGACTAATTTAGGTTTGTATCCGGTCGTGATGCCCGCCACGCATTAAGGTATTTCTTGTATCTTCAACATTATACCAGCACTTGTGAGACGCGAGCTCCTGCCGTTGCCATTTTCCTCGACTTTGCGAAGGGTTTTGACATTGTCAACAGGCGGTTATTGGATATTGTTCTATAACACTGGGGAATTTTCGTCGTTGGGGTTCAACTATTTATACTAGATCATCAGTACATGTTTTATTAAAGACTCGCGATCACAATTCTTCAGCTTGGGAACGGGTTTTTGACATGGAGATCCACGTTCGCCAGGGCTGTTCGTTCTTTTTTTCGAGCTTTGGTTGTGATATCTTAGAGTGGTCAATCAATGTTTTCAATAAAGATTTGCGATACTTATAGTCAAACTCACAGCTTCACGGACGACATAACAGATTCGGTATATGACTTACACCAAGCCCCTAAGTTTCTCGCCCATGGGCAATAGGTTTGCACTACAACTGAAATGCATTTGAATATGAACAAGTCTGTTATATTCTTTTCGACCATGGAAGTCGTCTGATCACACTTTACTGAATGCCTTTCGCGACTGTGGAAACCAAGTATTAAACAATGAAAACATACCACACTTTTTTGTATACTTGTGAAACCTCAGTGCCGACCCAGCTGATGGTTGAATCAAACACTTCTTCGTATTCAATGACTTTCGTCGTCTGGCGTTGGAGAGCCGTACGCTATAGGGCAGCGTTATACTATTAAAGACGACAATTCAGTCAATATTTATTCTGAGTGTATAAGCAGTCTCTAAGGAAGAAATTAATTATTTCGTCTTTGATTAGAAATTTGTAAACAATACTCGACCACCGTCAAAACACAGCTTAACTGTTTCTCGGCAAATGGCATTCAGTTCGATTGGATCTAGGGGCATAAAATTTTATAATGTATCCGACTCCTTCAAGACAATTTAATACGTCAACTTATTCGACACTGCAGAGCCAAGTTGAACTCCCTACCCAAGTGGTTTACTCTAGCTCAAACTGCTTTCGATTGTGCGCTTCAAGGTCAAGGTAGGGGCTGAGTCTATCTATATATGCCCCTGCAGTCCTTTACAACAACTAATCGCTGAGTAAACGTCCCTCTATATCGGCAGTGATTGCATTGGTGTCCAGCACTCTGTGCAAAAAAAACCACATGAGGTTGGCTCATTGTCCACGCTTTCAGCGCTTGCACTATGACGCACTAAACTTTTTGCCTAAGGTTATGAATGATAATACGGTAATCACTTAGCTGACCTGACCATTATGAAACAATATCTTTCCCCGATTTACTTATCAGAGAAAATTTTTGCTGTGCTACATCGAAAAATATGTCAATATATGTCTCATCATCGTATATTCTGAGTCTCTACATTTTGCGTTTATTTTGGCTCAATCCCTGGCCCTTTAATGCTGCGTGAATCACTATCAGACTCGTCTATCGACACTGCGTGCTCAATAACACGAGTAGTAGAGACAAAATAAGTGTTCCAAGTCACTACAGCACATTCATGATATATTCGAGCTCTCCTGAAGGAATGCTTGCTGCACTCCATATATGGACTTTTGACGACAAAGACATTATTTACGCCAACAGCAGTTAAATTCACCGGCTTCTCAACTCAAGTTCTCCACCGCAATAACTGTTGGCGATCACTGGGAACAGTGAAATAAATGAGGAATGAGGCGTGTTCTCATTGTATAGTTGTCGCGGAAATCCAATGAAATGAGAGACGCCATATAGTGTTGGCTGTGTAGCATTCTCATAGTAAATGCTTTGGAGGTTCTGGCGTAGAACAACGATGAGCACATTTGTTATCTTGAGTGTATCAGCCACATTTATATACAAAGTACAAGCCATTATGTTGTAGTCGAAAAAGAAAGTCTGACAAGGCGGGAAGAATATCACGTTGAATCCTGCGCCGTGTTGACCAGTAATTTATAGGTAGAAAACTTCCATCAAGTTGTAATGACTGCAACGCAACTTTGGTATTAATTTTTCTATTTGACTATTCAACTTCACCTGGTGTTGTATCTTGCAAACATTGGGGAATGATCGTAAAAAGCAATTTACGACGTACCTTGTCTTCACGTTATAAAAGTCTTTTGACAGTGCCTAACACTGATGCACTTACATTTACAGCGTGTCTTCAAGGTTCTAACGCACTTTCACACTCTGAACTCACATCGCTACAAGTTCCAGCTTGGGTTTTAAGAGCATGAGTCCTCACTTTATGGAATACCCTTTCAAATTGTTCACTCTGGATTCAATTACTTTTGGCTTAATATTTGACTATTCAACTTCACCTGGTGTTGTATCTTGCAAACATTGGGGAATAATCGTAAAAAGCAATTTACGACGTACCTTGTCTTCATGTTTTAAAAGTCTTTTGACAGTGCCTAACACTGATGCACTTACATTTACAGCGTGTCTTCAAGGTTCTAACGCACTTTCACACTCTATACTCACATCGCTACAAGTTCCAGCTTGGATTTTAAGAGCATGAGTCCTCGCTTTATGGAATACCCTTAAAAATTGTTCACTCTGGATTCAATTACTTTTGGCTTTAGTCACGGATGTCGACTCTCTTTTGAGTTTAGTCACTATGATTGACTCTCTTTGTCTTTAGTCACTATGGTCGACTCTCTTTGACTTTAGTCACTTATAGTGTTCCTCGAGTCAATTCCCGACTTTGCAATTAGTTTTTAAACTATATTGCTCAGAGAAGCGAAACTAAATGAGTCATACTTCATGTGCTAGTGAAGTTTATCACATTTGATAAGTGCCTTTACGGCTCGCAAAAAAATCCATTTTTAAGTCTTCATCTTTTAGTTGACGAAGAACTAACTAAGTTCTTCATTCGCATAATCATGAAGACTTGCGGGGTTACTGCTTTCGCAATAATTCGCTTTCACTTCCATGCGAGTATGAAAACTAAACTATTTTTGGGTATTCACTTCGTGAAAAGTCATTTGATCTCCACGATATTGCAAAGACTTTGCTTTTGTTTTGAATTAATAACCATCGCGAGGTATCAATTTACCGCCTTTAATGACGGATCGACCACTCATAACAACCTTAACGCTTTCAACTTACAGTATGTCTGCATCGGCTGCCCCGTCCCAGAAAAAAACTGGATTTTTGCAAAAATTACCGTCATCACAATCAACAAGTCAGTGCGATAACAGAATATAACTTCATTTAGCTAGAGAAAAAACTCCCCCACACATGGAGTCGCGTAAACACGTCAATGTAAATGGCATCTCACATACAAGTTAGCAATGCTAGCCACAATGCTGCCAAGACAACATACAGACGTGCGCCGACACGCCGAAGGGTGCGGTCTAATTGAGTGAACCAGCTTTAAGGACTAGCGCAGCATCTTTCTTGCTCATCACCGGAGAGCGGATAAAATCTACAGTGCACTCTTAACAGCAAAGACGGCGTGCAATGGGTATGTCCTCATAACACATGTTATGTGGACCACATACTTTGTGTCTCACATCAATTGTACACCCTGCATGGTTGTAATCCCGAACCAATTCTGATTCATCAGAACAGGAAGTACTTATCAGGTTAGGGAGGCCTATTGGCTTCAATAATAAATGCCATTTCACCTTTCCTCTCTTCTACGTAAGTCGACGGCCCGCTGGAAGCTGGCAACACGCTGTGAGACGTGTCAGTTGACCTTAGCTTTCCTCAAAAAGTGGGTTTGCAAGGACGGGTGATTCTCGTTACACCGCGAGGTTAAAGCTGGGAAGTGTTGGAATCGATAGGTTAAGAAAGCCGGTGCAACGAAGCATTTCAAAGCGGGAGGGAGCGAAGACAGACGGATGGTGCAAGTGGACGGAGTAAAGACGGTGTCGGGACACTGTCGCGAGGGTGGCCTTTTCTTAAGTTTTTTTTGCAGGAGTAGGTAGATTGAGTTAATTCTAACCACGTCTGGTATAACGAGCAATGAAACAATTTTCGCTTTATCATTAAGCATTAAAGATTAACTATTCTTTTGATAGCTCCCACCACCGAACGCTGATGTGTGTATCCATGGGATGAGAGTGGCTCGCAGAAAAGTGTAAGTCTTCATCTCAAAGTATCCTCATGCTTTGCCCAATCAAGTCCACGTTTGATTACACGATAGAAGCTTATCCATTCTATATGAGAGCTCATTATGCTTGCAAAATAATTACTTTGCACGTGAAACGGTTTGAAGTTAGTTTTTACCTTACCGCGTCGTATCAGCCGCCCCGGAAATAGCAGAATGAAAGCGATGGCGATTTGCTTTTATCCCAAATAAAGACTTTTACACGGTCACAAGCCGCGAGGCCTTCTTTAAAGGAAACGGAAATCCCGGAATGATGTTGAACATGAAGCAGTACTCATTATATACGTTAGAAGACAACGTCTTGAAATTGTCATTAAGCCACCCATACATATGCTGGAATGAATTCGTAAAGTATCGCATATAATCCTAGCGGGTGCTATCTTTAAAATATCATCCAGCATCGAAACCATACAAATAGAACGCGTTACGATATAGTTTGATCTCGTTGAGCCATGCAAGCTGTGCGGTTTGATGGCTACAATTGCCTGTCCGTACTCATGGACTGTCAAGATTATGCAACATTTCACCAAAGATAAAGTTCAGACATATAGACTGTTATATTGCTGGATTCAGCCTAAGGTTCCATGCAAGCGGCAAGTGTTTAACCCATTGACATTTGCGCCACGTGTCCGCTTACCTACTTTAGATGTTGAGCGACCAGCATATGGCAATTACTGAGCAGTATGTTCTTTTCTTCCGAAATGGGTAGTGTAATGGGCTACACAAGCCATTGCAAAAGATGCATTTTTTACCTTCTTTATGTATTGTGGGGATTTATAAAATGAAGATTACAGTATGGTGATCCCAAATACATACGTGACATCATATTAATAGTCACAAACGTTCTGTGTGATACAGAATGCCGTTTCCTACTCGGGGATCTGTACTGATGACAAGTCCGACGTATCTCTGTCTTTCGAAGTGGGTGGCATAAGCCAGTCCCTTCTACAAGGTATTTTACGAACATTAAAGCTCAAGGTTTTTGAAGTCCAAGCTCTGTACACCCAAGATATTGTATAAGTTAAAGCTGAGGTTCAACCGCAGTACACCCTTGATATTTAAATCAGGAACCCAAGGTTTTATCAGAAAAAGTTCCGGGAGCCCTTGTGGTGCTTTGCATGTAGCTAGGTACCATAACTCATTTTGATTGAGCTGCAACTTTACTTATGATGCTAAGTCGTTCTTCTTTTCCCCAAGTCGGGATGGCCCTTCTCCCTCCACGTCAGAAATGGCCTTCTCGTCGCACACGCGTGTATATTGTGTTCAAAAGACTGTTTATGAACAGCGCTCCATTACAGATAGTCGTGGGGGTACCGTGTGCCCCGGGCAGTTCTGCACTTGAGATTTTTGTTATGGGTTCACCGCATAGTAAGTCAGTTATGTGATACAGTAAGATTTGAAAGAAGAAAAACGAAACAGGCGTGCGACCGCGCGCTTAAAAAATCGACATTAGAGCTCTCAAACACATTTCGTCCAAAAGCTGTCAGCAATGCTAAATTTGTTTCGTCTGACACGTACGCTGTATGTTCCATCGCATCGACCACCGTCCTTACCATCTTGAAATACAATAGCTCATAGTCAGGGTGGCATAAAAATGCATCAGCCACCACATTAAGCCGACCCACATCAAACCTGGCCCTTTGTCGCGAGTGTGGTTGTTGTTCGTACAAGCTGACGAAAATAATTCATGCCGATTGGCATATGTTTGACAAAAGGCTCAGTCGGTGGCAAAAACCGATCAAAACTCGGAAGGGCCGGAATTGTGGCTTTTCCGATGCTATCTTTTACAGCCTTTAATATTGCCTGTGCCGCCGCTCGCCGGCATCATTTGACATTCATTCTAGAACGACTGGCGTTGGACTGAAACATGCCGGCGTTTTTGCACTATACTTGAGCAAGAAGTTGTCGAGGCCAAGCTACCCCTTCGAGATATAGGCTCTGGTCTATCTCCGATGGCCTTGATCTTTGCGGGATAGACGCGCGCTTCATGCTAAGCATTGGAGCATTCCACAGGATTTTTGCCACCAACGACACGCTTTCCGATATTGGCAAATAGTTTGTCAAAGTGCATACACTCGAGCACTGCTCGCAAGCTTTCCATGTGGCTCTCCGCATTCGACTTCCCGTGCTTAGCACGGCAATGGAACGGAAAATCGTCGAAACAGGTTTTTAAATGGCCATGACAGCTGCGTCACCAGACAATCGAACGTCGCTGTTGCTTTAAACAACCCTTTTGATATGACCAATCACTTCCAGAGCATTCTGCTCGGACTAATCAACGTATGGAGCGGGATAACGCTATTTCCTATCAGTAGTATTTAACAGGCAAAAATACTATGGTCGGCTCTAATTTTATCAGTGTCTATCAGGCCAGATAAAACTAGAGCCAACCATGTTATTCTTCAGCACATTTTTTTTTGTTTGCGCCGGAAAGTTACTGCATTTAGCTTTTTGGATGCATGCCGAATTTGCCACTTGCCTTCAGCCTCTCTGACACAGCAACCCGGCACCTTTACATTTATAAACGAGACATATAAAATAGACAGCTCTGCAGTATTCATGAGTATTGGTTTTTGTCAAGTTTCTTTACGCCGACGTGCTTAAAAACAATATAATAACGCACAGTCGTGATGCTGCTAACAAATCATATCATGCGCTAATTAGCCCACATCTCTCGGACATCATCAACGCAATGATACAACACTTTTGAAAGGCTTACAACTTTCTTATTAAGATAATTTAGCGCACAGATAATGATGCGCAAAACTTTGCTGGACCGCGGCTTCTCTACACTCACATTTGGAGCTCCGCCACCAGCACCGAGCCGCCGTGTCGTTGTAACTGGTTTAGGAGCTGTCACTCCATTTGGCTTAGGCGTCTCGCGCTCCTGGGAAGCACTGCTGGAGTCGCGATGCGCTATTCGAGTATGCCAAACAAGAGATTGCGGGATGTGTTAGGCACTGATATTTAATTAACAATCAAATGCTGCAAATTGCAGCAAGTGCGCGCCCTCGCAGACACAGGACTCAAATGCACAATTGGTGCAACTGTGCCACGGGGCGATGGAGAAGGAGAATTTCGCACGAAAGATTGGGTGAACCTTAATAACTTTCGAGCACAGGAGCCAGACTTTATCGCGTTTGCATTAGCAGCAGGTTTTGTGCTTCAAGTGCTACGATGTTTTTTTGTATTTAACTCTGTCTAAAAACGATAATTATGCTACAGCTGATGAAGCTATAAAAGACTCGGGATGGAGTCCGCAATCGGACGAAGAGCGTGAACGAGCTGTAAGTATCAAAATTTGTTAGACATCAATGAAGCAGTCATGCTGTGAACTTGTCTTTGAAAGGGCGTGGCTATAGGTGCTGGAGTTGGAAACATTCAGGAGATTGTGGATGTTGGACAGCTCATCAAAGACAAGGTATAATGAATGGCAAAATTATTTGCGTGATATATTCAAATGTCTTATCTCTCAGAAATATCGTCGAGTATCTCCCTTCTTCATAACGCGAATTCTCATTAATCTCGCAGCTGGCCATGTGAGCATTGAACACGGCTTGAAGGTTAATCTAATTGATTGTGGATGAGATCCATCGACATTTCAAGTCTATGATGCAAAATTTTCTATAGGGCCCCAACCATGCTTGTGTGACGGCATGTGCTACGGGCGTCCACAGCATAGGAGATGCCGCAAATCTGATTCGACATGGCAACGCTGATGTGATGGTTGCTGGTGGCACCGAAGCTTCTATCAATGAGATTGCTATCTGCGCATTCTTGCGCGCGCAGGCTCTATCGACAAAAGTAATTGAGTTGTGTTATCAAAATATGGGGCTGAAAAGCTGACGCCATCTCAATAGTTTAACGATCGCCCACAAGAAGCATCGAGACCGTTTGACTCAGAGCGTGACGGATTTGTTATGGGTGAAGGTGCTGGCGTTGTTGTACTCGAGGTGCAATGTATATCACTGACATGTTTCAACCTCTCAGCAATTTGCTAATACTTCGATGTTCTGTCTCATGAAGGAGTACCAACACGCAAAGAAGCGTGGCGCTAGGATTTACGCAGAAGTGCGGGGCTATGGGTTAAGTGGTGACAGCAATCACATAACGGCTCCAATTGAAGGTGGGCAAGGTGCTCGACGAGCCATGGAGTCAGCAATCGCGCAGTCGGGGCTCGCTCTTTCTGATATTGGTTATATCAACGCACATGCAACATCAACTCCATCGGGTGATCTTGCAGAAAATGCCGCTGTCAAAGAACTTTTTGGCTTGCACACCAATAACCTGGGAATATCTTCTATAAAGGTGTGAATTTTACACCACTCAGATGTTGTTTGGCTGATTACTTGCTCTCTCGATTGTGTTCAAAGGGGGCAATCGGTCATTTGCTAGGTGCTGCCGGTGCTGTAGAGGCAATTTTTTCAATCAAAGCTCTTCATCATGTTAGTTTTTTGTGTGGTGCCCGATTTAGCACTTCGTTGTCACTGAAAAGTGTGCTTTTTAAATGTTTTCACAGAACGTGATGCCTCCAACAATCAATTTATCGAAGGTGACGGAAGAATTCACATTAAATTACGTGCCAAATCAGCCGCAAGAGAAAAAGCTGCGCGCAGTCCTTACAAACTCGTTTGGTTTCGGAGGAATAAATGCCAGTCTCTTATTTGCCAAGTAGCTGTCGAACAAGCAATTATGTGAGTTATATACAGTAAGTTCTTTAAAATTAAGCTGAAGCCTGTGCTGGCTTGTGCTAGCGCATGTTCACTCTCTCAAAACTATCTGCTTTCCCATTTCGAAGAGCTTTATCTGAAAATCCTTTTCCTTCGATCTTTTCGGATTGCATCCGTTGATGTGACAGTGGAAGAAAGGGATAGCTACTATTGCGGAATTCGTCGACTTTGTTCCGAGCTAACTACAACATGTTAGTAGAAAGTAAGCATGAGAGATGCTCATCCAATTTTTTTGACCGAAATTGTACCGTGATCTCCCGCTCCATCCGTGCTCTTTCTAGTGTCATCCGTTCCAGCGCTGTGCGAAGGTCACGCTCTTGTCGATAGCATTGCTGTTGTTTTGACAGTGCTGCTGTGAGTTGAGCACTTAACTCCGACACCTTCCGGTCACTATACTCGCATGCCTGTTCCTGCTCTATCAATAAATCTTTTGCATCATCTAATTCTCTGCTGAGTTGCTGAACTTGCAATGAGAGAACCGAACAGCGAGAGTCTGTCTCCTGTTGGCACTTGTCGGCGCGCTTTCTCTCTTCTTTTAAGGATTGCAACCTCTCTTTCAAGCTCTCAATTTCAGCCACAAGACGAACTTCGCTCCTTTCTCGCTCGCTGCGGGTATTGCTCACGACTGATGCCGCTTCTTTCTTTGCCAAAGATAACTTGTACTCTAGCTCAGCGGTCTGGGCTTTCAAATCTTGATTCTGCTGATGTAATATTTCGAACTCGCTACTAAATCGGTTGGCACAATCTGCCTTAACCTTATTCAACTGATCGTTTAGTAGCTGAACCTTACGGTGCTGCTCTTCGCTTTCGTCTTTCGCTTCGCGTGCCTCGAGGCGACGCATTTGTAGTTCGCGCTCCAGCGAAGCCACTCGTTCCTGTGTAATTTTATTGATCATGCAAAGCAATTGTAAGCACAGTTCACAAAAACATCGAGAGCCTTGTATTCACGTACACTTAATTCCTGTCCTCGTTCACGAGTTTCAGCCCGCAATTTTGATAACGCGTCATCTTTAGCTCGTATTCTTTCAAGGTATTCGACTTCCATTTGACTTAGCTGAATTACACCACACATGTATTTTCATTTCAGTCCAGCTGCTGGAAAATGAAACAACGCTACCACGGTACCGTATCGCGAGCCTCTTCCGCTGTTGCAACACGCTCCGAAAGATGCCTTAATTTATTCTACATACATTTCAGTCCATACTTATCTTGTAAGCTCCACTAGATGCTGACAATCACTTAACAATAAACACCTTGAGTACCTCGAATGAAATACCTGCGTCCTTGGAGAGACGAACAGAATCGGCAAGTTTCCTATCGAGATCTTTTTGGCTTCTGACTGCCACCTCTATTTTCAAGCGTAAAGCAACAAGCTCAGCATTCAAGGTTTTGATCTCTTGCTCTCGACTGCTCATGACTGTCTCGTGTTTCCGGGCTAGCGTACTCAGACTCTCATCTTTGAGTTTTACGTAATCTGCAGCTTGTTGACGAAGTCGTTCCAGTAGTCGCGCTATCTCCCGTCGACTCTGCAACTCACGAGCAGCCACCTGATCAGTCAAATACAATGAAGACTTCATCAGGACAATATCAACCAATGTATAAAACATTGCGGTCTCAACCTCTTCTTTTTCTAAAATTGCTTCTTCAGCTTTTGTTTTGCACTTCACTTCCAGCTACATAAGCGCCCAGCGAAGATTTCAGCCGCATCTCTTTCATTAAAGCAAAAAAGCGCATTTACCTCAGCTACGGCTTCCTCTCGTGCACTATATTGCGTCAGCTGTTTCTCCATGCTGTTCAAAACATTCAGTATGCCTTCACAATCCTGTCGCACGGCATCGAGTTCTGATTGTAGATCGCTGTTTCGCTCTTTCAATTCGTCGATAGCTTTGTCTTTTGTATCAAGTGCATCCGTAAGTTCACGCAGACGCACACAAACGTTTTGATAACGCGTCGAAAATGCTTCATCTTTGCATTCACTGCCTCGTTTCATCTTCTCTATCAAATCCGTACATTCCTCAAGCTTACTCTCTAATTCGCTTCGCTCTCGGCGTGCTGTATCGATTTTTGTCGTCAAAGTCTCTTTAGCGCTCTCCAGCTGTGCGACTGATGCCGCATACCGCTGTAATTGCCGTTCGCAATGCAATTTCTCCTCTCGAATATGCGTACAAGCGTCACGCACCTCCAGCAGTGCTTGCGTGGCTTCATTCAGATTCTGCCCAATACTCTGCAGCTGTTGATCTTTATCTGTAAGCTCTGTCTTCATTGCGCCAAGCTCATTGTCTTGAAGTGAAACTTGCTCCATCAGCATGTTATTTTCTGCCATCAATACGTCAATACGTTCGTTCATCTCCTGCAAAAAGTCGCCATTCTCCTGTACTTGCATCATCTCGTCAAGTTGCATTCCCTTCGGATAATTCTGCATTCGCAGCAGCATCTTCTCTCCTGCACCTCCCAGCTCTCTGTAATTAAGTCTTTTCGTAAGCTAATGCCTCCAAATTCTCACCCATTGAGCGTGTCTTACTCCTTCAATTTCGTATTTTCCTTAACATACTCTTCAGCTCGTGTTGTCACTCGGTCTAAAGCTTTCTTGCTATCTAAAAGAGCAGTTTTCTGAAATCGCAATTATTCTAAAACATTCGTTATGGGTCCCATGTTTGGAAGGATCACAATTTTCTTACCAATTCTTGAATCTTAAGGTCATAAGCCTGCAGTAGCGGATTCATGTAGTCGGAGGCCGTCAGCCACGGCGCTAGACGTTCGTGCGGCTCATTGTTACTTTCTGTCACTTCTGCTAAATTTCTTATCCGATCTGATTCGCCGTGACGTTGAAGTATACCGCGTAGCTGTACTAGCAATCGCTCGGAGTAAGATCGGAGGAAGTCTCTTTCATCCGTAAGTCGCGCGCTTTCCAAGCAGCAGCCAGAGACGCAAGGTGAAGGACCTGTAGCGCTTTTGACATGTGCAAGAGGATGAACTTGTGGCTGTGACTGATCCTGAATTTGTAGGCGCCCTTGAGCCTGCAGACGGCGTGATCGCTCCGCTTGAGGACCTCCATCATCGTCCATGCTGATTGAAGTTTGCGTCTTTTCAGGAATTATCGCGTGCGAGAGTATATAATTTGGATGAAGTCTCTTTAATTTGATTAATTGTGTCTCACTACAAAGATTGCATTTGCTTTGTTTTTTATTCATTGGTACCTACTTGTCTACCCTGACTACTTGCCAAAATGCCAACAGTGGGGGTGAAACGTGACGAGCTGTTTGCGGCCTTAGGCCAAACTTATACAGATGAGGAGTTTGATGTGCTATGCTTCGAGTTTGGGATCGAATTGGACGACGTGACGAGCGAAAAACAGCTCAAACAGCGCGAGACCAAGGGCCAATTAAAGGATCACTCAGCTCACTCGGACGCTGTGCTCTACAAGATTGACGTGCCCGCGAATCGTTACGATCTCCTTTGTGTTGAGGGAATTGCTCGTGCCCTGCGTATTTTTCTAGAAAAAGAACGCCCACCTGTGTACAGGCTAGCACCCCGAGCCAATGGCGCGCTCCACCTTACAGTCAAGGCCGATACCAAGGTACACCGAACAATGAACTTACTGGTCAGAAAAGCTGACAACATGTTGTTCTATTTTGCAGCTGGTTCGTCCATACGTCGTGTCAGCCGTGCTACGCGACGTTCAATTTACGCAGGAACGGTACGATAGCTTCATCGATTTACAAGACAAGCTGCATCAAAACATCTGTCGCCGCCGTACGCTCGTAGCTATTGGTACACACGACTTGGACACTATTCAAGGGCCCTTTACCTACAATGTACAAGTGCTTTAGAGAAGTGTATTTGATCGTATACAAGATTGACATAAGCCGTTTTATGTAGGCGCTACCCCCTAAAGAGATCAAATTTATACCGTTAAGTCAAGACAGGGAATTCGACGCTAAAGAACTGCTGGATTTCTACCGAACCAACCCGGAAGTCAAACACATCAAGCCATACACCGATATCATTTATGACTCACCCGTGTATCCTGTTATCATGGACAAAAACGGCGTGGTCTTATCATTACCACCCATTATAAATAGCGAACACTCTAAGATTTCTCTTGACACGAAAAACGTTTTCTTTGAAATTACGGCCACGGACATCACGAAGGCCAAGATAGTGCTCAACACCATGATTGCTATGTTCTCCGAGTACTGCGCCAAGCCGTTTACTGTTGAGCCGGTACAGATCAATTACGAAGATCAGACAGTATATAAGAACGAATTGACTCCCGATCTCAACAATCGCTCGGTTGAAGTACAGATCAAAAATATTCAGTCCATGCTGTTTGGCAAAAGGGATCCAATAGACCTTGACGTTGATCGAATCTGTAAGCTGTGCGACAAGATGCAATTAGACGCAAAGCCCTCCGGCAATAAAAACACTATAATTGCAGAAGTACCAATCACGCGTTCGGACATTCTGCACCCCGTGGATGTGATAGAGGACATAGGTATTGCCTACGGCTTCAACAACATCCCGTTGACGGTTCCTCAGACGCAGACTATTGGAATGGCTCAGCCTTTGAACAAGCTGAGCGATCTTCTTCGCGATGAGATCAGCCGTGCCGGCTACATCGAGCTGCTCACTCATGGTCTATGCTCTCATAAAGAAAATTTTGAATATCTTAACCGCGCGGACGATGGCCACACGGCTGTTGTATTGTCCAATCCAGCCACTGTTGAATTTGAAGTTGTCCGGACATCAATGTTGCCAGGTGTTCTGAAAACGATTCAAAACAACAAGGCCATGTCGATCAAAGAAGGCTTAAAGTTGTTTGAAGTTTCGGATGTTGTTGTGATTGATGATGATACGGAAACTGGTGCGAAGAATATACGTCGTATTTGTGCTGCGTATACCGGACCAACCGATGGATTCGAAATTATCCATGGTCTGGTAGATCGCATTATGCAGTTGATGGGCATTCCGTCCGAATTAGAGATGCCTGCCGGCACAAAAGAGTTCTACACTGTCGCGCCCGCGGAAGAACGAACGTATTTCCCTGGTCGTTGTGCGTATCTAATGTTGCAGAAGGAGGATGCTAAACCTCAGCGGCTCGGTGCCTTTGGAGTACTAAACCCGGTGGTTCTAAAGAATTTCGACTTGCTTAACCCGACATCCGTTCTCGAGATAGATTTGGAACCTCTGGTTTAAGCTCCACTGCAGTAAAACAGACAATGGTATAAAGCACTTTACTGCAGCTATTGACATCGCACGAGCCAAGTAGTCAGCCAATCCGTGACCATAAAATGCGCTGTTATGCGAATCAACGTTTTTTGCCGATATTCTTGAGTTCTAATTATATGTAGGCGAATTTGCTCGGCGAATTAATAGAAGACACTTTTCTTAGAACTAAGACTTCCAAACTTTATTTTATTGCCATTGTGCTTATAACTATGGACGGTAACAAGCTGGATCGGGAATTGCTCTCGCTAGCCGATACCATCAGCATAAGCAATCCCATCACTTTTGGACAAAAGACTACTTGGTATGATTATGGGGGTATAAATGGAGCTGCAAATTGAATAATTAATTTTATGTTCTCTGCTTCGGAACTAATGCAGGCGTACGTCACTAAAGAATGCAGAGCTTGTAGCAAAGCAAGAATATCATATTGCGGAGTCATTGCCACCCAAATTTGTGCTGACTGAGTCGCAGAATGCCAAAAAGGCCAATGCAACGAACCCGAAGATAATAAATGATGATGGTAGTATCATTGCAAGAAACGTTGACGATGATTCGATTGAAGTGGCTATAGAGGTTTTGCCAAAACGCGTCCCGCTCGCGAAACGGAGTCACATGGATGGGATCCTCCGTGGTGTTCCTGGTGGCTCCATGCAGATAAGTACCACTCAACAGCGCGCATTTGTGTATGACAGCGAAATGAACACCATGAATTGCGGCAAAGATACTAGTCATCACCGTAAGCGCGACGCATATTCTGACTATGTAGAGGCTCGTGCACGATTTAGCAAGATGCACAGCGTCAAGTAACACTCAACATCGAATATATCTTACTCAAGAACTAAAATAAAATATTACTTGCTTATGCCTTATTTGGCTAAGTTCGTGCTACAGTAAAACTAAAGCGTCTTTTTAGCAGTTATATCAGTAGTAGAGTCAAAGGTTTGAGCAGCATTGACAACATACATATCCATGTGCTTCGGCAATTTCAGTTGGCCAGTCGAGGTGTTACATTTGCCTTGCGACTTAAGGTAAATGCTATTTTGACGCGATCAAATTTAGTGCTTTCCTCAATCAATCTTTGTACAAGTACCAATCATCGGAAACTCCTCTTACAGAGAGCTTTCTCTTGTTTACCACTTTGAGAACCCAATTCGCCTTGATTCATCGATTGTATCTATACTTCAAGTATTTTCAAGAAATCGTCTAGTGGTTCAGCACTCAAAAGTTGATTTTTGTTCGTCGAATTATTAGTCGACGGCGCATGTCCACTCGAATTCTAAGTTTTAGACCCGTTATTCATTGGTTTAGTCATTCTGATTTGTAACGTTATCGTTAATCTTGCTCTGTTCGGGTTCTTCAGGCTCTTTCTCACCGCTATCTACCACATTATCTCGTAGGTAAGGACCTGCTAGCCGATTCTTCGTGTGCTGTTTCCGATTTCGAAGCTTTCCAGCTTCCTTTGAATCCTTGGGCATTTCCACTTCAACTATGGGCGTTGTTTTGATCAGTGTCGCTGATAGCTCAATTTGGTTCAACTAGCAGCAGAATTCTCACAAAATGATAACAACCTGTATGACGATTCCAATTCTAGACAAACTTACCTGCACTTGTGCATTCAAAAGAGCAGCTTCAAGAAAGCCCCGATGTTCAGCCGCAGCTTGAATTTCACGCGAGCTTACAAATCGTCTCTTCTTAGAGACAGCCAGACACTTGCCATGTGTATATTTCAAATCAACTGGCTTCGTCTCGCCGTTAACTGAAATTTTGACTGGAAGTTTAATAACAGATCCATTTTGTGGCACGAAATTCCTAGACGACCTCCTGCTTTGCCCATTTTCACCAATAATCTTCTGTACGATGCTATAAGGACTCTTTTCAGTATTCTTTTCAAGTTTAGCTCCGGCTATCGCGTCGGCAAAAGCACTGGCAGAATGATTTTGTCTGAATTGGGTGCTATTTCCCAGCGAAGTTAGACGGCGTAGTGCTTTCGCCTTCGACAGTCGATCTAACATATGTCCAAGAGAATAGCCACCAGCCTTTGTCGCGTTATTGTGTTGATCTCTCTCTCGAATAAAAGCGCCTTTTTGTTGTAATTGAGGACATTTGTCATCATAAAGACTGAGCGGGATACCAGGAGCATAACTATCACTTGGTTGGATTGCATTAATGCGAGGAGGCAATTGTGGGGTCACAGGCAAAGAATGGAGAATTCGCCGAGGTCCTGTTTGTAACGTTAAAAATCGACCCTCAGGTTTCAATGCAGTAGGCTTAATTGGAGGCGGTCGATCGTGGGGTTTTCGTGTTAACGAGTCACCAAGACTATTGGTCTGCAATCGTAGCTCTGTTGAGCACTCGTCCAAATAGTCGATCTGTTTGGGCTTTTCGCGAACGGGTCGTAAGCACGCCGGGGCGCTGGCACTCGTTCGAGCCCCAAGAGCGTTGGCTTCAAGTGAAGCAGTGGTGTAGTCTGCATACACGAGACAGCAATGCTCGCAAACTCCAACAGTTTTGTGCAAAAATATTGGGTCTTGGCGAAGACGAGCATAGTCCTCAGGCAGTAGCGCTGGATGAATGTACCGAATCACAGGGGGTATAATAAGTTCGCGCTTTTGCCACTGCTTTCCTCCACGTCTTACCTTCGTCAACCCAGGAACACTGTTGTTAGATTTCGTCATCTTCAGGTGATGACAGATGCCGAATCCAACGCCGCCAGCCTGCTGTACAACTTGCTCGTTTGGTGGCCACTCAAGCGAAGTTCGCTTGTCTCCATCAATGCACTGGTCAGAAAATTTCAGCACGTACTGGAAATGAGCCAACACAGCTCTGTAAGTCGTCGGAAAGAGCGCACGCTGAGCTACGACCTGAGCACAACTAGCACAGCGCGACTGTCCCGAACAAAGTTCGTCATTTGCTTCCAAAAATTTCGCGGAGCTTCGAAATCTTGACCGATTATCGAAAGCTTGAGCAAAAGTAAGACTTGAAACTTTTGCGTCGCTGACAATGTCGAGTGGGCGAATGTTTATTGCTGAAGCCGATGCGACGGCAGTCAACGGCGACTGCAAACGCATTGAAGAACACCATAATAACCACAATCGATCGTCCGCATCTAGTTGAAGCCGCAAGACCATTCGTGCAATTCTGTACTTATGGTAGGAAACGCGAGAAACGTAGTCAACAACTCGCTCACACAGCTGTTGCACCATACCAGGCAAAATGGACCCTCGCACTGGATCCGGTCGGCTGAGAGAATCTACACCGCCTCCTTCTTCAAATGTGACACC
This sequence comes from Plasmopara halstedii, assembly GCF_900000015.1. NCBI lineage: Eukaryota > Oomycota > Peronosporomycetes > Peronosporales > Peronosporaceae > Plasmopara > Plasmopara halstedii. Next base: position 50,638 of record NW_020187174.1, on the reverse strand, counting down.
GCGTTCATAAACATTAAATCGGGCGTCGTGGAGTGTATGCACATTTTCTCGCCTTTCCAGTAAGCACAATTTTGGTGACCAAATCGCCTTGAGTGTTGAATGGTGGCCTCCTTTTGGAACTAAAAATTGCTGGAGTATGCCTGCTGACCGGTGCGAAGTAGACGTTGATGCGTGCGAGTTTTTTTGTCTTTTGAATAGAAAAACGTGAAGCGCCTCCGCGTCAAAGTATTCGATGGCAGGGCTGATACTTTCTGAATCTGATTGACACAAATAATAAGCCACAATCTCCGTGCTTGCCTTCATCTTAGTAAACGATTGTTCAATAAGTGTCGAATTAAGATGTTCTCGAGTTTTTCGTTTAATGCGTCCACACTTGCGACTCGTAAAATACCAAGCCATTGGCTGCGAACCTCGATAGATTACCGTTTGTGGTACTGGAACTTGAACATCACCTCCAAGGTTATCTGCTGACCACAAGTATTGATACAAATTCTCCACAAGACCATCACCTTCGAGTGGCAACGCTGTTGCCATGCTCGAGCGTGCTGGCTTAAAATAAAAAATCGGCCGTTTCGACAATTTCAATCAAAAAAAGTTTTCAGCAATGTACAAGAAGCATTGATCTTAACATGAGCCATAAAAGACCGGCATTGCCAACTAAATCACCCGTTGAGGATCGAGCTGGAACACACTCAAAATTATCTTCTCTTGAGCCCGAAGCCAAAGGCCAGCAAGATTTGCGACATGCCGTAGATCTGTATCAAAAAGGACTTGAAATTGCACATGGAGCGATCAGTAACGAAGACTGCTTAAAAGCAATTAATTGCTTCAGCCTGGCGATTGCCACATGTTCAAATCAAGCTCGCTTTTTTTTCGCTCGTGGTAACACATATCGTTCCATCGGAGACTTTGAATGTGCGGCCATAGACTACGGATTCGCAATTATGCTTGATGACCGATGTGCACTATACTACGCCAATCGTGGAGCTTGCTATCGCAAGCTTCATCAAACGGCTAAAGCCCTTGAAGATTACTCTAACGCAATCAAAATGGATTCGCGAAAAGCAATTCACTTCTTTAACCGAGCACTTGTGCTGCATGATGCCGAATTCTATCGCGAGGCCATCATTGACTTCACAAATGCGCTCGAAGACGGATCGCCGGCTGCAGACCCTGAAACGAATAAATCCAATTCGATACCTACTGGCAATAGTAATGGAATTGGTGTCCGTCTTTGGTGTCGCGCTTTGCAGATTCGTGCCAATTGTTTTCGGCGACTTGGATTATTGTCAAAGTGCATTGAAGATCTACGGTCAGCTTCCAAGCTCGACTCTCAGAATGCTTCCGTGCATAATGCTCTTGCGCTCGCTCATTATGAAACCTTCGACTTTGATTGCGCTGTCGACGCATTCACACGAGCCATCGAGCTGAATTCGAGTAATCCAACCTAGCTACCGTGGACTGTGTTACATTCGTCTTGGTCAAAAAACTGCTGCAAAAGAGCAAGAAGAGCTCAAATCGCCACCCATCATTTCCAGTGGAATTCGGGTATTCGCACGACAGTGCCTGGCCGACTTTAGCACGTGTATTCAGCTTGATGCTCACAACGCGCAAGCATATTTTTATAGAGGCTCTGTTAAGCTCGCACTAGCGCTAGATCTGGATCTGTCTTTTTCTACGTTTACAAGTTTTGATATTAGCACGAGCCCTGCAATGACGAAAGCCAGAAGTTTGCCGAATGATTATGGGTCAAATGAGGGTGGCGAAGGCATCAATGATGTGATCGATCCCTTAACCTCAAATATGAGCAACTTATCTGCAGCCGACCAACTAGAGGCAGCATTAAATGATATTGAAATGGCACTTAAAATATGCCCCACTGCGAGGCCTTTTCGAATCTGCCTGGCTATGATTATGCAGCTAAAACAGCAGCATTTGGAGGCTCGGTCCATATTTGAAACAATTCCATCGGCTAACAAAAGTGTACTGGTCCAATTCCATACAGCGCTTTGCTATCACGCTCTAGGTGAATATGAACGTGCATTGGAGCTACTGACTGATGCACTAGACGATTTTCCCGATGAGGCAATCATCCTTGAAGCTCGTGGGTTCATGCTGCAAGAAACTAAGTTGTTTTCCTTAGCCGTTGCAGACTACACGCATGCGCTGGAGATACTTGAGAGCCACGAAGAGTCCGAAAAGAACAAAATTCAAACTTTAAGACTGCGTTATCTGCGAGGAGAGAGTGCGTTGCGACTTCTGCGCTATCAAGATGCTGTCGACGACTTCGCTGCTGCTATCGCTGGAGGCTATACCGCAAATATGGCTGCTTACAATGCCCGCGGCATGGCATTTCGCGGTCTGGGCGATTACGAAAGCGCTCTTCTGGATCTCAACGTATGTATTAATTTGGTATTATTTGAGTCATGTTGCCATGCTCATCACTCATGCAGATTTGCGTGGCGCAAGCGGCAAAAACTGACATCTTTCGTTACCATCGCGCGCTTTGCCTAATGGAGTGCGCTCGTTACGCGGAGGCTTTGCCTGATCTTCATGAGTGTATACATAAAAACACCACAAACTCAAAGTACATTGCTGACTGCTTGTGTTGCTTAATGTCTTCGAGCTCATGAAAGTGTCACTGTACGCAGACTGCTTTATCACTTGGGATTGTGCTACTACCATGAACACCAACTTAGTGAATGTGTGAACTTCATGAACCACGCTCTGGAATGCGAACCCGGGCAACGGTTGCTCTCTGAAATGTAACATCTGGCAAATCGAGCAGCTTGTGTTCATATATCAATTCTGACTTTGCGCTGCTTTTGTTACAGTCATTATTACATGGGGCTTTCGCATGCGCTGGAAGGCCGAAACATGGACGCCATTGAGCACTTTACAACTGCTTACGATCACTCTTTGATGGCGGAAAGAAGTATCGAGTTCGAAAATAATCAGGACGATGAGCCTGGTGAAGCAACTGACAAGCAGACACAAGTGCAGCACCTGCATGAATCTCAGCTCATGTACATTCATGAGCGCGCCAAAGCCTTTCAACTTGAGCGATATTATTCCAAAGCTCTCACTGATTTTTCTTTTGTTATTGCTCAGCAACCAACAAATGCACACGCGTACTTTCGTAGAGGATTCGCTTACAAAGCACTAGGCGACATCAAAGCTGCGGCCCACGACCTTCAAACTGCTCGCTCGCTTGACCCGAGCAATTTAGATTTGGTTGTCAATTACAAGAAGCTGCGAAATGTCGAGTGCATCGAACTTTGCTTACTTTGCGCTCCAGGCGAGGAAGAGTGTCTTCAGATGAAGGGCAAAGGAGGAATTTACTTGCACTGATTTAGGCGTCCTCGAAACGTCGCGATCTAGACGTTTTAAAGATTCTTTGTTGCGCACTAGTGAGCCAAATCAAGTAGCAGTGACATTTTTCAGAGGTGCTTTCATGGGCAACGTTTGCGTCTGCTGCAAGTGGGGCCGAGACGGACATTATGATGAAAATGGCAAGCAAGGAGGCTGGACTGATCAATACTCTAAACCTCTTGTAACTGCAAAGCATGATCTTGGCGCGCTTGAGTCTGATGAAGCCGACGGTCTTATAAAAAGAAAAGTTTTGATGCGCTCGCCTCGACCTGGAAGCGCATCAACTCAGGAATCTGACCGCAATTACAGTCCATCACGCTATCAGCAGCAATACGAACCTCATAAACGATCGCATCACAAGCACAAGGTCAAGGCGGCATCTATAGACTCTAACAAATACTCTAAGGGAGCAAAATTTTCTGATGATCGAGAACATCCTAATTTTCATGGCGAGCTTCCCCCAATTCACTACCTATCGCGCAGAATAGATGTCAACGATGACAGAGAATGGAGGACCAACAGGTCCACATCACTCGAGGTGCAGGACAGTGCTAAGGATTTTCGGTCTTCGTCGTCGCCAGCAAGATCACCTCGAGGGATTCAGGATGCAGCATCTTGTGTCGATGATGACTTCGAAGGTGTAGATCCGATTCACGGCTTAATGCGATTGCACCAGTCGTCACCAAATGAATCGTTGTCGCCAAAAACATCATCAAAGTGTGGTTCTCCGCATAAGAACTCACGCTACGGACGGAAACACTATCGTGCCGACGCCAATCGTAAGTAGCTGCCCCATATTCAAGAAGCGCAACCTTATACAACGCACGGGATCGTCTGCCCATTTTCACCCGTTCTTTATCTCTATAACTCGCTTCTGTGACCTCTCCCATCGGACAAATTCACAACTACATACATGCATGACAGCGATTGACTTCCTCGAAATTAGTTGCTGTCTACTGCGGATGCTGACAAAAGTGGGGTCACGCTATATGCCGGATCATTTCGGCATAGAAATGATGTACTGGAGAAGCTGCCGCTCTGAAATACTACCATCAAGGCCAGGAATACCCCCACCTTCGCTAGCAACAAACTTGAATATAGGCTCATCGCACTCAAAACCACCAAGGTTATAAGGGGCCTCCGTAGGGGTGTAAATGGCACCATCAACCTCGTGTGTAACACTCTGAGCAAATTTTGTTAACATGTACTCAGTCTTAGCCAGACGAAAGTGGTCTTTCATGCGCACACGAAACGGTTCATTTCCGTAGTCAAATGTCTTGTCCTGGTGATCTCAACAATGTAGATGAGTATGAGAGACTTCCAGCAATCACACCATTTTCTTACGCACATTTTTGCGCGGAACAATAATCTCGTTTTGCAAGCACTGCAACCGTTTTTCGAGCTTTTTTTGCCAAATCGCTGTCCCCTCTAAAAAGATGATATCGAAAGCCAGATATCGAGCTACCTTTGTATCTTGGTCTTGGTCCTCCACTAACAGCCCGTCAATTAGCGTATTTTTCTGAAATTCGTTCTAAAGATATCATCTAGTCAGCATCGACAATTTCTCATTGCATATATCGGCATGAGATTACCAGCGCCCTACGTCGGGGAAACTTCATATTAACTTTGGTGAAGGACATATCTCGAGACACGACGAACGTCCCGTCTGCGGTCACATAGAGAAGACAACGGCGACTACAATTACGCGACAATAAGGTCTGCAGTCATTGCGTATATCACTCTCACGAGCAAAACGTACCCTCTTGCCCGCCAGGTTACAAGGTACGCTTTTGTCAAACAGCCCTTTCGCTTGTATGCTCCTTCCGCAACATGTGTTGCTGTAAAAGGGATTGACTTAGATATATTTCGGATGAAGGCGTGAGTTCCAAACATTATCAACAAACCACGCGTATGTGCTTACCTCGCATCCAGGGAAACCTTCAATACCTGTAAGTTTTTCCAAGGATGTGGTCAGCTTTTGATGCTCTTTTGATGTGGCGGCAATCGTTTCGCCGTAGGCCAACGGCTCTACCTCGTCTACCCACGAACGAATTTTACGACGCTTTGCCGGACGCGGCTCCTGGCGGTCTGGAGGAATATACAGAGGAGCTTTGTATACTGGAGGAGTTGGTAAACCACTTGATAAAACTGCTTGCTCTGGATCGACTAAAGAGGTCTTAGAAGATACATCACTAGGAGTCACATCCTTCTTTATTCTCTCAAATCGAGAAGCTCGATCTAGTTCGGTCAGAACTTCACTGCCAACGGACGATCCGGTCTTGCGCTTGCGTGTTTCAGCGTGCTCCCATCGTGGAGGAGACGGAACTGCTAGTCTTGTCGACTCGGCCGGCAATGTGGTATAATACTTTCGGTATAATCGCTGCGCAATAAAGCATTAAAATTGGAAATTCCGCAAAATTTAATAAACTCCCTACGCACTTCCAGGTAATGCCGCGAGAAAATGCCAGGAGCTGTTGATTGTGCAAACTCTTCTAGCGCCTTATCTAAATTCAGTCCACATTGCTCCACCAGAAAACTGTAATGATCCGTCCCAGCAGATTTTGAAAGTCAGCTTTTTCGACACCATCATCAATAGTTTGCCGCGTACCTAACGATAAGATAACCAACAAAGTCGTAGCCTTCAGCACCAAAGACAGCGACATCCATATCTTTGCGCTCGCTCTTAAGATGTTTACTAATGGTCTTGTTGAAAGCCCCGACCATCTGGTCATCGTGATCTTTTCCTTCGTCGTCTAGAACAGGCAATCAAAGCAGTCTGTAAGGCTCACAAGCATGTCTACCTCTGAAATAATACTCGTTAATTACCTTCGGGCATGTCAATATGCAGCTTAACGTATTGAACATCCCAGTCGTCCCATTCCCTACGACGCACTTTACAATGAGGAAATACAATAGGAACCCCAAATTTAGCGAAAATGAATCACGCACTCGATGTCGTGAAAAAAGGTGTCGCTACCCGTTGCATCGATCACCAATCCGACGTCTAACACAGAGCCTGCACGCGTATCCGCAATAAGTTTCTCCATAAGAGCAGAAGGCGAATAGCTTTTTCTGTCCGAGAAGTAAATCTCGTAGCTGCAAATGTAATGAAAATATCAGAGAGAAGATGTATCGATGCAGCACAAAAGCACAATGTACATAGGGGAGAGCGGCGCGCGGATGGGCAGAATGGGCGCGCTCTTGATGCGTGTTGTGTACTGTGGTATGCACTCAAATTGCTTCCAGCGTGCAGCATCCCAGCGAAGAAGCTTGCGGCTTCCGCTTACAGATTTTTGCTGCTGGGCGGCACGCAACTTGGCTGCCACCTCAGCGCGGGTCGCGTCATCGCTCATAACTGTGTTGGCAATGAAGGATCGAAGAGTGATGGTCTACTGTTTCTGCGTTGTGAGTAAAACCTCGAGCACATAGATAAAACCATACTCAAAAGAGACCAAATCAGCACAATCTGACGATCACGAATAGCAGATGCAATGGGTACTCGGTGCGTGGAGCAAATCGCGTGGGGTGCTTGCTAAGGAAGGCAATGAGGTACAACAAATTTTGTCATATCTCTTTAGACGCTCTCAAACGCTTGTTTCATGGATGCGAACAAAGGAGTTGCAGGAGGTAGTAGCAAAGCTACGCAAGCTCGGTCAGCGCGCCACTTTGGAGGAGGTGTGCTTCCTATTAAAATGATAGCTTAATATGATACTTACGAAGATCCATGGTCAAAAGTTTAAGGAATCGCCTCTAGTGGCTAAGCTGAAGTCATCCCTGCAGTTTCACGGCCTGGGAAATATGATTTACAGCAACGCTGGCGACAGCAAAGAGGAGGTGCAGAAGGCGTTGCATGTTTGGAAGATAGCTATGGAAAAGGTGGGAAAGTAGCTGCAATGTGTCAGTGCAGCGCTCAATCTCACAGATCAAGTGTAGGGAAGCGCGAAGGCAAAGTTTAGCTACGCTCTATGTATGAAAAAGGGTATTGGTGAGGGAGTTGCAAATGTCAGCCAGGCATTCGCCATTATAGCTGACGCTGTATTTGGCGAACTGCAGGTTTTCCAAACAAGGATTTGGCGGGTGCTGTCAAGCACTTTAAGGATGTGAGAGTGATGCGCTTACTTTTTGATATTTTTAAGAGTCGAGCTAAAGAAAAAGTGCTAACTTAGTTAGCTGCAACCGGACACGGATGGGGAACATTTGCATACGCAGATGCCTTGAGCAACGGTGATGGCATACGCAAAAATGAGGAAAAGGCCTTCGAGCTGTTTAAACAATGTGCTGAAGCTGGAATTCCACCAGCTTTCATGAATATTAGCAATATGTACAGATCTGGAACGGGAACCCTAAAGGTAGGATTCCACATTTCTGTTACTCGTAATCGTTGCGTACTGCAAGTTTAGGCTGATAATTTCCTGCAGAACGAGCAAAAAGCTTTAAAGTGGCTGGTTAAGGCTGCTGAGGCTGGTGACCCAGCTGCTCAATCTCGGCTGGGTGAGTGTTACTCGCTCGGCAAGGGTGGTGTACAAAAGAATCAGGGTTTGGCTGTGCACTACTACATGAAGGCGGCTAGTGCTGGTGTTGTCGCTGCACAATTCAACCTAGGTTATTTGTTTCTTACTGGCGACGGTGTGCCACAAGACACCTTACAAGCTGAGGCTCTCTTTTACAAGGCCGCCAGCAAGGGCTTTGTGATGGCCATGGTTAATCTTGCTCAGATGTATCGCACTGGATACGGCAAAGTGCCTAAGGACCTGAATACGGCGCGCAAGTGGCTGGAATTGGCTGCTCCACATGATCCTAATGCTAAAGAGCTCTTGACGGCAATAACTGAGTCGGAAAATGCATAGAAAATTATTATGAACAGCTGATGCGACTCAAAATCTCTTATTGATTTCTACCCACTAATTCAAGCGCTATTTAATGGCTGGAGACGGATACGAATGCCTGGATCGTGCAAACGGCGCAGACAATAGAGCTTATTATGAATATAATCCAAGCTGTGAGTATGCGACGGTCAGTGTTAGGTTTATCGCGCCGGATGCAGACGTAGGATACACATGGAAGGACGTACGAGATTATAAGGCCAACAGTAGATCCCATGAGGTTCCAGACAATAGCCACGCTTGGTGAAAGAAGTGCCACCGCGATGGCGCCGGTCATGATGCCGAAGGTAAGCAGCACGTGCAGGATAGTAGAATTTGACCAATCTTGTGTAATACCTTCAGATTCTTCGCTTTCACTTGAGTTTAAAAGAACCGTGCTCTCGTTAATAAGAACTGTATCGTGATCAGTATTGGTCGAATCGGGCGCTTTATACACTTTGATCGTGAGTCCATGGACAATTCTTGCAAGTCTAAAAACGTTGGCGCGGCAAGGCTGGATGATGAGTGACAAGTTTAACTGAATCGTCAGAAGCAGTCCAAGTCGTCCAAAATTCACCAGATGATCGTTGTCACTAAAGTTTTTTAAAATGTCGCCTTGAACACCGCCCTGCTGCTGGAACGCGTACAGGTACCCCATTATGCCGAATATAATGTAGAACAGCCACGCAGAAGACATCGTAGATGCCACGATCTTCTTCAGACGGTGACGTGTGGGCTTGTGCAGCTCGTGATACACAGGCAATACATTAAAGTGGCAAAGGAACGATACAGATATGATAGGAAAAGCATACACTGCATCTGACAGGCTGTCGGGAATTAACTTCATTGGGATCTGTGTTTTAATTGGAGCGTCGCGTCTTGTAAGCGTAGTATCTAGTGCCCGGACTGTAACAGCAATTGCCAGTATTATTACTGACATGAGACCGAACATTGAGGTGAAGCGTAACGCATTCATGGAGCGTGCTAGCAGCGCCGGCGACACGAGCAGCACGCAGATGATCGTCAGGACGTTCTGCTCCACTTCAGTTATGGAACGATTATAGAGATAACTCGCACCAAGCGATCCCACAAGATCTTTAGTGAGGATGATGTACGCGACGAGCGTGAGAAACGTGAGTAGTACGAGGAGCACGACAGTGAATCGACCTACCCGCTTGCCGAGCGCCTTGCGCACCACTTCCTCGTAAGAGGTAGCGCGACCGCGACGACTACAGCTCACAATTACATAAAGACTAAACGTTGAACCAGATGCAGCAACGATCATGAATAAAAAAGCAACGACGAGTCCGCACTTGTCGAAAGCAAAAGGGAGCGATAATATGCCACCACCTATAATTGTGCTTACTAATGTGAAGGTGGCGGATGAAGCTGTAGTGGTGCGCGAGATAGAGAGTGGTCCTGGGCTAAAAAACTCATGACTTCCTCGGTGACGCTCATAGCGGTAGACGCCGGCGTCGGTCATGCTACCTTGTGAAAATTTGGGCTTGGGGCTATCTGTTAGGGTAATGTGTTGTAATTACACATTACCCTACTTAAAGTAAAAAAAGGTTTTTATCTAATAAGGCAAGAATCTAAATAAGAAAAACACTAGATATAAAACAAAATCTCAAACTTCAACAATGAAGTCAATAATTTATTTGACTTTTTGGCCATAACTAGCATTTTGCCGTTCGCGCGTGTGCTGGACAAGGGACTGTCTTTATCGCTGCTGTGCTGATTATTCCCCTCTATGAAAAATACATTTGAATGCTGCACTGTTGTCTAAATGCCTTATTGGCTCCGGTCCGACCCGGCCGAACAAGTATCACAAACAAGCTCGGGTCAAGGTTGTAATTACTCTTGTAGTAA
>NW_020187174.1:24098-40525 GCF_900000015.1 Plasmopara halstedii | reverse complement strand
CACACCACAGCTCCCTTGGGAGAGTGACGGGTCACTCTCATGTAACCCCGTTACACCCCGCCCCCTTTCGGGTGCATCTGGAGTCAATACAATTTGCCGACTTTGGGGCGGGGAGGTTGGCTTGGGATAAGTTGATCTAAGGAGCGACTGGCAATATTTGGAAGTCAGATTTTAAGTTGTTGGAGTTGTTTGAGTTGCTTGAGAAGATGATAGAAAAAGTAAAAATGAGCGCGTCGGATGGGTGGATGGCTGAAAGACTACCTCGTAAACTACCAAAATTGACATCCCCTGATCGATTAAATACGGTCCCAGGATATTTTGTTACGCAGATTCCCGCATCTGGAAAGAAAAGTACAAACTCACCCAAGGCTCGTGTGTCTATTGCTTTTGTATCACATTACACAATCTTTCAACCGCGCCCTTCACGAGTAAGCGTCATTGGAGGTACTGAATGTAAGCGAAAAAGCCGTGAGGATCAACTGGATCGCTGCGAACGCCATTGTTGGTTATCATTCGTCAAATAGACACCGATTGCGATCGGACCACGAGAAGTGAAGGGTTACTGTGCGAAGTGTGTGCAAGACGTCGCCAACCGCGTCTTTCCGAGCTTCCCAGTTGTCGCGACCGTGTGTCTTCTTGACCAGCGCAATGTCGAGCCACGTCAGGCGCTCATCGAAGAACGGCGACACCAGCTCAAGAACCTGCCACCAGAGCTGCGAGAGAAGCTGAAGGCGAAGAAAAGCGCTGCTCGGTCTTGATGGCGTCACACCCGTCGCGGACACAGTACCAAATGATCGGGTTTGCTGCCACGAGGTACCAGAAGCTCGAGCGCACCTGTAGAAGGCAGAAGGCAAGCCAAAATTGCAAGTCTTCAAAGACAGGAAGCAGGACCTTGCGCAAATACTTGCCGAAGCTGACAAAGGCCCTGATCTGCGCTTCTTCGACTCACTATGTGTATATCGTCATTGAATGTGGCCAAAGGTGGCTTGGGTGTCACAAAGCACGGAGAAGTGTAGATCACGGGATCTCCGGAAGCAGGCACGTCTGCACGCCATTGGTGCAGCCCAAGTGGAGAAGTAGACGCATTTGCTCGCTGTCCGACAGCGAAAGCACAAGTTGTGACGCGCTAAATTGATTTACAATCTGCGTTGCTTCCCTAAACAGCCTCCGCAGCCATTTTGCCTGCAGACCAGGCGTCAACTCGCGAGAGTGACGCTCTACAAAATCTTTTTGCATTGCTTACGCGCTGGCTTCGCGCACAAAGTCTGCAAGTGATCTCAGCCCGAAGACTTGCGAGATATGCAGCCGAAAGCTTTGTTGTGGTCCATGCACTATGCCGATGCATCGACAGCGAGCTGTCCTGGTGTATCTCGATTGAGTCTGCTCAAGGTGCGGTTCGGCGTCCAAGTGGGACCAAATTGAGTGTTAGAGACCGTACGCTGCAGGCTTGTCCAGTGGAAGGTCGTGCCAGATGATCTCCCAGCGTTTCTTGTACCAGCCTTCCCAAGTCGTTCACCACCACGTCGACGTCAGGCTCTACTTGAGCAAGTCGCCGTGTCAAAGCAAAGAGATTGTGAGGAAGTCTAGCGCGTTGCATTGCTAAGTGCGAAAAAGAGCCAGCTTGAGCAGCTCAGTGCTCGATGTCGTCCGGCTCTACAAACTTGTGTCACTCTCTGCACGCATGAAAGGCAGTAGCAGTGCAAGGCGTTGCCGCTTGAGGTGCGCACTCAGGATCACTCATACACAATTATAATTTTTCCTTAAATCTACCGTCACTGCGCGCTGGTGCGCGAACTCATCGGAGATGAGCTGTTCGTGCAACGTGTCTCGGTCTTGCTGGTGACTCAGCCCGAAACGACTGCCACCGCTTTACGCCCGATGCCGTATTGATATATGCTACCTTTAGTGCCACGAACGGGAGAGTACCATCGCCTGTGCTACCAGCGGTCGACCTCAGAGAGTGCGAACGCGCCGATACAAGCCTTGGAGTCGTTGTAAACCGTTAGTCGAGAGACGCAATGATCGCGTCGTCGACCAAACTCAGTTCTAACGGAATGCCGAGATACTTGACTGTCTTTGTGTGTTCGAGAACTTGAACTCCACGAAGCATGGAGCGGTCTTGTTTTGATTCAGCGCCAAGAGTACCGACTGCAATTAGTTGCGCTTCGCACCGGAGCCTCTACAGTAGTCTTTCACGATCTCAAGTTGCACCCGCAGGTTCGCGATTGAACTCGCAATGAGAGTCAAGTCATCTTCTTGTGGCTGTGTGGTCTGCGTCGAGACACACATCGTACTCCTCGTTGGATTTCAGCAGGTCGTATAAACAGCATCTTTGAGCCGTCGGTATTTTAGAACACACAGTACCTTAACTTCGTTAAATTCCTTTCTTTCCATTAGCAGCAGCTGAATATGATCCAGCGATTCTTCTAGCATTTTTAGTTCTCTAACCTGCAAGTACTGCAACTTTTGCTGCTAGTACTGAGAATTTGGAGGTTATTTAAGTCGAAAATGGTCGCTCATGTACATGTTTAGAAGCACCACTGCATACTTGCGCTGATATGGATGCAGAAACCCACTGCGAAGTTGGTCGTTGAACACGATGCTCAAACACTCGTCGAATACATCCGAAGAGGTTTAAGAAAAACGGCGTTCAAGCAGGCCTTCCCAGACGAAGATGTCGCTTTAAGATGCAGAATCGCGTTCGCAAGGTCGGCAGCCGTGGTCGGTGGGTCAAGCAGCGCACGATCAATTTCCGAGACGAGCCGACGAGCGAGTAGAAGATTCGTCCAAACGCTTCCACTCGAAGTCACGACGTCCTCGATCGTCGGAATCTCGTGTTCACCGAACGGAAGAAGTATTTGATGCCGCTTAGAAGTCGAACCTGGTGTCTTGACTGTACTGACTCTTCCGCGTGACGGTTTCCTTGTAGTTTCGCATGACTTCATCGTAAAGCTCACAATTCGAGTCGCTACCTGTTGTACGATATCGAGCAAAAGCTTGCTCGAGTGCGATGCAAGCGTCCTTAACAGTTTGCGTGTTTTGTATCCAAAGCTTTTTCCGTACATCTTGCAGCTGTGTTTTATTGCTCATCTTTCACATCTCTCACACTCTGTCGGGATTCTCAGCGACAAGCAGTAGATTGCGGACCAGCTCGGTTTCTTTCTCGATCGCAGACACAACTTTCCGGTAGTAGAGAAGGAACCGCGGAAGTTTCCAGTTACCTAGACCGTGCAGATGTTTGCCCGACCGGAAGTACATATAGTAAGCGAGGTGGTCGCCAGCGCGCTTCGGTACTTTGAGCCGTAGTAGTAGCGATTGTAGAACATCTCGGACTGCTAGCCGGTTTTTCTGGGGAAGTGGATTGGTGAACGCGCACTTCGTGCCAAAATGCATCCGTCAGGCATCGATGACGCCCAGCTTCGCTAGCCACTTGAGGCAGTTCGATCGACTCGGGTCATATCGAAGTCAGCAATCAAAGCGCTGAGACGAGGGTCAAGAGGAGCGTTGAGATCGCCCAACACGCAAGCACATTTTAAAACCCAGGCTCTGTTGGTAGCTGTAACAGCTGTCTCGTAGAAGTGAACGTGGCTGATAGCACGAAGAATTTGTGTGATGAGTATTTCACCTTGATGCCACGTCATACTTTGTCCGTTGTAGCCTCAAGCATAGCTGACCGAATGTCTGCTTCACTGGAGCTGAGTAAATCAGCTATTTGACAGGTGAGATGACGTGTTTTTCTTAGTCAGTGCTTAAGATGAGTGCAGTACTATTTGTCGCTTTCGCCAGCATCCAGTACCAGAGCAACTGTATAAGATAGAGCACAAATTTATCCGAAGACCGCTGCTCCAGGTGAGAGCAGGACGCCTGAAGCTGTGGCATGTGGGATCATGAGTTTACAAATTGACTTTTTGGCGTTTGTTTTACTTTTGGTTCAGAGTAGAAGTCCAACACGTATGGGCGTGTACGAACTACGCTACAATTTGGCGAGCAACACTAAATGAAGGCGTTGCGACTCTTGCACTTGGAGACGGACAAGCCGGATCTCGCGAGTCGGACCTAGCGCATGAGCGACGAGCTTGACGTCATCCTAAATTCCGCGGTAGCGTGCTGCTACACTTTCGGCGTAGCGAACGGGCATGAGGTGCGTAACTCGTACAGGGAAGATTCTAAACAAGAGATCGTCTCTTTCGCAGCGAGCAGCACTACCGTACGTCTTTTAGAAAAGTGGTATCAAGTCAGAGATCGGAAAACTGCAACGACTGATTAAAATGGAGAACACCGCATTTTCCATACCTAACATGGATTGAATGTTGTCGGCTAGGACCGCTTCCTTCAGACATTCTTCTAACCTTATCAATGTATGTAAGAAAACAAACTTATAATTACGTTTGCTTTTAGCAGCAGGCACTGTAGAGTGCATGGATCATAGCTTATCTTCGGAAAAATTCAGCAGTTACTATCACGCAACAATTGATCTAGACAAAGTAAGTGAATGCATCAGTGTGATATACTCATTGGATTGTTAGGTATGACTGAGTAGGTCCGTACAATCGCGTCTATACCGATTTCACATTGTTCAATTTTTCAAATTTATATACTAAATCGTTGTGCGATTGCGCACAATGCAAAGGGTCAACGTACTGCTTCTGATGCGAACAATGAGTCTTTGTCAATGAGAGGTCTGTGAGATACGTGGGCTATTTACTAGCCTCATGTTATGCAATACGTACAGCTATATAATCAAACATTAAAGAACAGATATATCGAAAGTATACCCAATTACAATATGAATAATACTTTTGAATAAAAAAGATAGGTTGCGTGAAAGACGTTTGGTTCCACTCTTGGATAGAGTGAGAAAATGTATTTTCTTCGCGCTGTACACGCGGACTCTTGATGTCAAAGCTTCCACTTTTCAACGTTCACAGAAACTTAGGTCTACCCGTTCATTTATAGATTTGGAAATATATCTATTGAATATTCTTAATAAGAAGACCATATACTATATGCACTGCATTGCATGGGGCTTTCAATTCACGTTTCCCGCAGAAGTATCTTTTACGGAGTCCCATCGTTCCTTCAGTATGAGCACATTGATATTTCTAAGCTTTTAACAAAAGTGTTCCTGTACAGACCCCACGACGGTATCAATGAGACCGGTGTAGTCTTTAAATCTTTGTCTTGATTTTGTCTGTCATCAAACCCAGAATTTGGGAAGAAGCTACAGTTTTCACTCGAAATTTTGATGTCCTTATGTGCGTAGATCGGAGCTGATAGATGGATATCAGTGCTAACCAGTCGATGGAGTATTAAGACATAAAGGGCGACATCAAGTGTACTGCGCACAAAGTGCAGCTGTTCCTCACCATGAAAGAAAACGCGTCGTTGCACATATGTACGCGGCAATTTAGACGTTTGATGAAGACGGTGTGCTGTGATCAAGGATAAGAATGGACAGCCGCAATTCCTTGCGTATATACCGGATGATAAAACCGGCCTGATTTTAACGTGAGTCCCGTTATATTCGTAAATACCGATACTTCGGAAGCACGATTGAGCAGTTTTGCATTTTGCTCAACTGTACCAAATAAGTAAGGTGTAAGGGATACATACTACACTTACACACTCTACACGTAGATGTGACGATACTTGGTTACACCTCTCTTGTCTTGTTATGACACTGGAGGAGAGCGACCACTTAACGAAAAGCCACAACTTTTGGAGCCCACTACGCACTTTGCGTCATACCATGCCTGTCCTTCAAAGCATAGTAGCATTGGTAGTTCGCTCCCGTTCATACAAATGAATAACTCTAAGATCCTTTCACAAGGGCGTGGTTGTTGCGAGTAACGAATTTAAACAAAATCTTGGTTATAATGCCGAGGTATTTGCTCTATCGATTTCCACTGCTTCGCATATTGGGCTTGTCACGCGGTAGTATCGACTCAGTAGTTCCGTTACCTAGTCATCATACTTGATAACTTCAAGACCTCGCCTTCTTCTTGCGACTTACAGTCGTCTAACTACAACTCCACCGGACCTGACCTGAAAGACCGCATCACCTGATCGCTTCAACTCCTCTCCACCCCTGACACACAACGCCAGCTCACAACCGCCCCACCTGAGACACATTCTAGTAACTTCGACGAACAGCCGTTTCTATGCGTCTCAACAAATATGCAAGAATTAAGCTATACTATCGCACCACTTTATCCGCTTTGTCGTCCAATACTATCCGCAAGATCACCCTAAAGCTGTTCGAAATATCTTACGCACTGCAGAAAAGCTATTGTAGCTGTCGAAGCGTCGTATCCAAGCGATTTACTTATGCTGCGTGGAAGAGGTGGGTTTATGAGTCACCAAAGCTCCACTAGGAAAAATATATAAAACGCGGAAGTCGTGCACCTCGTGCAGCGAAGACGTTAACTTAACGAATACACGTGAGCGCGTGAACGAACGCACGAAAATGTGTTCGAAAACTTCGACCATGATCAAAAGCGAGACCCTATCAGTACTTGCTGCTCTTTATTTTCAGGGAGCGACCTATAACCCGAAAAAAGGCTCATTGCATAGCATGACGTGGGCCAACCGGAAACTCGACCATCCCAAACACCTAATCTATACGAAATCTCATACTACCAGTACATTGACACTTCTAATTTTTACAAAAAATGGAGTTTCCACGCACAGATACTACGTTATGCTTCACAAAGATGTGAGCTACACTGGTCCTAATTCTGATAGTGTCTTTGACGTTAAATTGAGCGCTCTAACTAGCACTGAATTTGCTAATTGTATCCTCGACTTACACCGTATAGTTCCTGCTCTTCTAATTATCCTCGCATCACGCACTTCTCCCTTACGCACCCTTAAATGGCTCAATAAACTCCTGCGGAATGTGAGGTCATCGCGACCAAGGACTTCCAAGTGCTCTATAATAAGAACGATCATCGTGGCTTCCCTGGTTTCCTTCGTCCCAACCGAATGAACTTTATATTAGAACCCGAACCCAGCCTGTATGCATTTTTTAAAAGCTTAGTCTTTGTGTCAAAGCTTTCTCTTTGATGCAAAATGCCCGGCAACTCCAGTACATTGATTGTCTTCGGGTAAGCTATCGCTGCTTCACTGGTGTATTAGTTTAACTGCTTGTATGTTTATGAACACAAGGAAGTCGAAAAAACTCGCAACAAGCATGTACTGTCATTTTTCTAATGTTGGCACTTTCTTCGCAAGGAAGGCGACTTTAATTTCATAGTTGGCTTTTTTTCTCTTCTCTCCATGTAATTCAAACTGGCAGGCCGATCATCCTTTTGGCAACACTGTAGACTTCAGCTACTGCGGCAACCTCCAATGCATGTGCACATGTCAAAGGCATTAGTATCATTAGTAGAAACAAAAGAATGGTTCCAGCATTGGCCACATTCCGCGAGTTTTTGTTACCGTAAAGGGCTTTCCAATATTCTCACGGACTATGAAAATTTGTTGGAAGAGGTATATTGATCAACTGTGTAGAATACAAGCAAAGTCCTTTTGATATTAGTCGTGGTCACTTTTACATCCTATGCTTTTCAACCATCTGGACTTGAAAATGTAACAGTGTCGATTTCTGGTTATTTCCAGTCAGGTATGCATCGTCTGGTTACCAAATTCCTAAGACTAGAGTTTACATCTGTTAATGTCACTCCTCTGCATCGTCGCTTAGAGTTCTTCTTTTCATTCCTGATTGCTAGATGACAATAATCTTATCATCGTTATATCATGACAGCAACGCTTTGTCTTCAATGTCTTTCTGTCTTGGTATTGACGCTGATTGGCATCCTGAATATCGCTAATGGCGACTGTGCAATGGGATACTCGACGCTGACAACCGAAGGTTGTCAAGGATGCAGTGACTTTGATTTGTGTTTTGGACTCGCCAACAAGAAAAGGTGTACAGATTCAGGGTGCAAGATAGACGGTGATTGCTCGTATCAATGCATGGCTGTTGCTAAACGAAACACACTCGAGGTAACAATTGGGTTTGGCAAGTATGAAAGTATGCAAGAGATAGGAACTGGCGACTTCACTACTGCTGATTTGGGCGATTGTCCAAACAGAACAGACACAAGGTCATCGGTTAGCAGTGATGACGTCAAAGCGGTCGCAAAAATTAGCGTATCAAAATCTATCGAGACATTGTAAGCCATTTATATGAAGGATTTGAAGTGTGTGTTTAACTTGCTTATTAGACATGTTTCGTGATTTTGCAGTACAATGTCAGGAGGAATAATCTCATACAATTACCCTAGAGGAAAAGTGGTGAGCATGACAATTGTTTCAAATTTTATTTCATCCGCGACTGCAGTGACGCGAGTCGTTTTAAAGAATCTTGGGCTCGAGAATCAGGTCGATAATCTATCAAGCTTACTACCATCTACTGTGAAACGCCTCGAGCTTACCAACACGCTGTTATCAAAGTTTCCAACAAAGTTAGGAAGACAATTGGCCCTACGAGAGCTGTACGTGCCAAAATCTTCAAATTCCTTTATAATAGGATTAATCGTCCAAATCATTATCGACTAGAATTCTCGACTTCAATTACATTACCACAGTGGTACAAACCGACGTAGTCGACTCCATTACTACACTGTAAGTAAATGTTTGAAGTTTTGTTAAAGGGATATTGGTGTCAACTTTGGTATCCACAGAAGTCTAGCAGGAAACAGCATCAAGACTTTTACAGGCGTTTTTACCAACCTTGAAACTCTGTACGCATTCTTGTTTCAAAAAACATCATCGTTTTTAAAATAACTGTGTTTATTGTGTAGATCGTTGAGTGGAAATGTTTTGACTACATTCCCTGATGCGATATACGAGCATCTGAATCTGAACACATTGTACGTCAATTTCTGTGAAATGTCGTCATCATTTATTTATTTGCGCTGACAGAATTCTTGCAGAGATTTGACTGGCAATTCGTTTACTGTCAGAGAATTCACTAGTGATCAGGCGGCTTTCTTAAGCAACTTAGAGAAGCTTTACCTTTCTGCCTCTGATTTCACTGTAGAGCTTGAGTGCGATGAGAATGATCAAGTGACTATTCATGATGTCACAGTGTGTGTGAGACCTACAGATCCAAGTGCTGACAAAGCTGATACAGCAATGAAAAGTAAAAGTGGCATTGAAACTTCTCCGACTTCTACCGGCTCTGATGCTACGTTTTTTAGCATTTCCGACTCCTCGCCGACATCATCTGGATTACTCGTGGGAATCATTTGTGGTGTCTCAGTCGTGCTTTTTGGGATATTCCTCTTTGTTTTTTATCGACAAAGACAGAAGGATCTACCACAAAGTAAGCTTGACGACCCCTTAGGATTTACTGGTACTTTTCCATCAGTGGACGGTGGACTTGGACTGCAGCAGTCGTATGATGGGCTACAGAGTTCTTCAGCCATGAATGTGGATATTCCAATGGAATCAAATGAGCTTTCAATCGATGATCTAACAGCTCGGGATGATGAGTCGCATTGCATGAATGAACGAGCATTTGTCGATACCAATGTAGGTGTGTCTTTCTTTTATGAGAAAACCTCTTCAACTTCTTCGTCAGAGTTGACCGTTAAGACAGATGAAACAAATTTCGATGAATATACATCAATTTGGGATGACCCAGACCTCCTTTCATTGCAGGTACGCGCAGCCACCGTGACTGATATAAAGCTGCTTGGAAGTGGTGCATTTGCTATGGTTTGGCTCGTGCAGTACCGAAATTCACAGATGATTGCATCAAAGCGACTACGACCGGAGATGCAAACAAAAACGCACATTGCAACGTTCATTGAAGAGATCAAATTGATTGCCAATTTCAGTCATCCAAATCTCGTAAAATTTGTGGGTGCAGCTTGGACAATGGAAAGTGATCTACAGATGCTGCTCGAGTATATGGATGGAGGCGATCTTCGAACTCTCTTGGCAGAATCCCAGACTTCAGTTGATTGGAATATGAAAAAGGCTGATATTGCGATTGAAGTGATCGAAGCTATCGCGTATCTGCACTCGTTTGAGCCTCCAGTTGTTCATCGCGACTTAAATTCAGCAAATGTGTTGCTTTCGTCAGAATTGAAAGCCAAACTAAGCAACTTTGTTACGTCACGATTCCGACCTGTGAGCAATCGTACAAGCAGCTGTCGATGGCTGGCTCCCGAGGTGATTCGTGGTGATACTGATTTTGGCAAAGCTGCAGACATTTATAGTTTTGGTGCACTACTCACTGAATTGTATACAAACGAAATTCCGCTTAACAACGTTCATGAAGTGAATGACTCGACTCTGTCGGACACAAATATCCTTCATCATGCAGCAAACGGTCAAGAATATCCCGAAACTGGATTTAGTTTGTCTCCAGCTTTAAAAGAATTGGTAGAACGATGTCTTGCCCAGGACCAAACGAAGCGACCAACGGCTACAACCCTTGCATTGGAATTGCGATTGATTCAAAAGGATATGACAATACGAGCAACATCACGGTCAACGAACCTACGCATTAGTGAACTCACTTGATCGCAAGAGGTTCCATGTACAATTGAAGAAGGTCGATCTTTATAACATGTTTTTTTCTATTTTTGATAGTTGGTAGAGATCCATAAAGTCAATGTAAAAGAAGAAAACTTTTAAAATACATATGCATCTGCGTCGTTACCTGAAATATTTTACGAGATATAAAGTATCACTTGCTGGAACAGTCGTGTCTCGAAAGATTATTAGCGTGTCATTAAGTCACGTGCGAATCGTTAAGAATAGTACTTAAGTGGTTGAGAAGAGTTATAGTTATCGCGTTGCTCGCTTAAAAAACATCATTCATTCGCGTAGAGAATAATAAACGAAAGATATAATAAGTTGATTTGTTCGACAACATGAGCTTCAATTCTTTTTCACCACTTCAAACTGACTTTTTAGCCTGAAAGTTTCTGACATTAATATGAACTTGTTTCATCACACGCTGGTAAAGATCTGGACGATAACCGAAAGGAAATAAAATCTCGAGTAGCACAAACATCGGAGCTGTGATCAGTGCCTGGTCGAGACTATCAAAAAGTGCCGGTTTGCGACGTTCGAACACACCGTGGCCAATAAATTGCAAAATCCAAGCCGTAGCATGAATGGCCAGTGCCACGTGCATGCTCTGCACCCCCATGGCGTTGGCGCCTTCGATGACAAAAAAATTGGCAAATATGTAGCAAAAAGAGACGATGACGGCGCCGAGCGAACCGGCGTATATGTCTAGTGCCATGTACCAAAGCATATAGATAACAGCCATGACAGCTGAGTAATTGAGCACCACAAACTGTCCGTATGGCAACGAGGCTAGAAAATCTGGCGTCTTGAACAAAGGTTGTGTGTGTGCAAGAATCATGAGTCCCGATATGAAGATAGGCCAGATGCAAGCCAAGTGAATGTACTGATTGATCTTGTTGTGGTGGTACGACAGATAGAATGTCACTTGCTTTTCTAAGTTAAAGCGGTCCGCTATGAAGGCCATGACACGTTCTTTCTACAGTGAACTGAATTCATGTTTTGTAAAAAAGACGATTGATCGTCGATTGGTTCAAATCAATTGCAATTGTGTCTACGTGATCAAGTATGAAAGACTCCATATGGTTAACAATCTCTAGGCTGACTCAGCAGAAGGGTCAACTTTGTCAAGATGATTGTACAGCCAACGCTACTGTACGCAAGTAGGGCATCCCGAGAAATTTGAAGATGAATGCAGGACAAATCAATGTTTACGAGAATACGAAAAGTCTAGATGATAGAGTAATTTCTTGGGCAATTTATACTTGAAAATAGGTGCAAACATAACGTAAATTAGTCGATCAATCAGAGAAAAGAATTTAAATAAGGTGATCGCCAAAATACTATTTTTTTCTATTATATAAAGTAGAAATTTCAAGTTTAAAAAATAATGTGAATTACCCTGCTGACTGTGGATATAACAACTTCTTGCTTCATTTACGGAGTGTATTGCTTATTACTACAGCCTAGACTCGACTTCGAAGTTTCGGTAGCCTTCAAGCTCATGGCAATCCAAGAAGCACAACAGCTTGCTAATAAGCACAGGCAACATCGGTAAGTAGCGAATTCTATATACAGACCTGCAGTATGATACAATTGCAACATCAGCAGACAAAGTCACCGTTGCGATCTTGTGCCGAGTTGATATGTGTTTCTAGCTTCGGTTTTATAAGGATTTGTCCAGTCCCGGATAATGTGCATTCATTTAAAGTCCAGGTACATTCGGGAGCGTCGTGCACGTGCGACTTTTAAAATAGTAGACAGTAACTAGGAGCCTTTGCAGTTTCAGTATAGCTCTCACGACAGGGACGAGTCGAATGAGCATTTCTAGGTAGTTTAAGAACAAAAAGTGCGTAAGAAATTGAGGTTCATTGTTTTTCAGACCTATATTTGAGGTTCAATTTCGGTCTAAGTATATTTTGCCTTGAATCATCGGCCGACTAAAAGTTGAGTTCGTTAGATGCCGCGAATTATATTAGTAGTGTAGCTTGACGAGTCATGAACCGATCTCTTCTCAACTGGCGTAGATATTGAGCTATGACAGAACTGAAATAGATAAGTAGAGAACGGTTTGGCGCAAAAAATCCGTCTTGCTTGTATACATAAAAGCGTGTTCAAATATTCAAAGCTTCCTCTATGCGAGACGCATGACAACTTTCTTGCACCACTTCAGGTGGAGCAAACTCAGGCAATGCCACTTCGAGTGGTACGCTGACGCCAAATGGAGCAAACTCCGGCGGTTCAGGCGGTACACTAACGCCAGGTGCTGCGAATTCAGGCGGTACACTAACGCCAGGTGCTGCGAATTCAGGCGCCAGGTGTGCTGGCGCATTCTCGTCGGTCCAGATGCCAACAATGGCAGACGGGAGAACAGTAGGAGTCGCTCTTGTTCGCTTTGCTGCATTGGAGGGTTCAAGGATCGACGACCTTCGCAGCGTTTATGCGTCGTATTCGGAGGTATAATGTGCTGTTAGCGCGGGCAACGACTCTAGCATTGCGGATGGATGTCTATCCGTTTCTAGGCAAATGCCATCGTGTGGCTGTACACAAGGCGAAGTAACTGACTGATCTATTGCATAACAGACTAAGGAAATTATCTATTTGTAAGAATGATTTTGTATGCTGATGCAGCTAGTGCATCTTCAGCGTCAAAGAGATTTCCTCTTCCGGGTTTTTAATTGGCAAGAGTGGCCTTCGAGCGGATCCCGCTAAGGTCAAGGCCACTGTGGACTGACCGGCTCCAAAGAATCAAAAGGAATTCTGCAAGTGGCCTGGCCTCGCCAATTACACAGCGAGAACTATGCGGAATTGGCATGGCTATCGTCAAAACTCCTTAAGAACGATGCGGAATGGTTTTGGGGCGCCGAGCATTTAGAGACGTTTTACGGGGTCAAAGATAGCCTCCTTCATGCACCATTACTTGCGTTGCAAGACCCTGATCGTCCTTTCAGTGTTGTCTGTGAAGCTTCGGACTTTGCCATCGGCCTTGCACTACTGCAAGCAGACGCCGAGGGCGAGATCAAGTGTTCGCGATCGAATCTCGCCAGATCAAGGTTGCAGAGAGGATCTGCCCTGTTCACGACAAGGAATTACTTGCGATGAAGTATTCACTTGTCAAGATCAGGGCTCACCTTCTCGGCTCCAAGCCGTTTGTGATCTACAAAGATCATGCGTCACTACGCTCTGCGACTCAGTAGCCTCTCCTCACTTAGGGGATGGTCAGATGACTCTCGTTCTATGCATAATAAAACTTTGAGGTGAGATATAAGCCAGAAAGAAGAATGCTTTGACTGATGCATTGTCACGCAGACTCGATTTCGTTGAATAATAATTGCTGTAGTATAGCACCGACTCGACGGATACGCCTCGATTTGTGGTTCCTCACGATGATTATTTGAAGTACCGTATCCTCCATGAGGCCCATACACCCCACTCAGTGGTCATCTCGGTCGTGAGGCGAACTACAGCTCTGTGAGTTGCCCTTACTGGTGGATTAAGCTCTACGTATGTACGAGCACCTATGTGCGCACGTGTGAGACGTGTCAAAGAGTGAAATTCTCTTCGCATGCGGCGGCACCGCTGGTCAGTTTGCCGGTACCATCCCGGTATTGGCAGACCATAATTTTGGATGTTGTGTGTTGTGGTCTTCGTCGACTGTTTGAGCAAGATAACTCGTCTTGCGGCGGTGCCGGACACCATCAAAGTTGAGGGTACAGCGACGCTATTTATGGATCGGGTCTTTTGACAACATGTACTCCCGGAGTCAATTGTCTCTGACAGAGACCCACGCTTACCTGAGAAGTTTTGATCGAGGATCTTCAAGGTGTTGGGTATCAAGCCGACAACGTCCACAGCGGACTATTCGCAGACTGATGGTCATACTGAGTGCGTGAATCGCGTCTTCGAGGACGTCCTTCGCAGCGTCTGCGCTGAGATTCCGAAGCGATGATGCGCCATGCTGCCACTCGTAGAGATAGCTCAGAGCAACGCAGTGCATTCATTCATCTACCGACTGCAAGCCGTTCTCCGCGAATGGGCTTGTTCATCCTTGTGTCTTACCGAAACCGCTATCCCGTGGTTCAGGGCGGTGGGGGAGGAAAAAACTGAACGGCTAGCTGATGTCAGCCCCCTCACCGTGCGTAAAGAAGTCAGATACTTCTTGTCTACTAGTTTGAGTTTCTTACGACACGTTCGCGATGCGATTGCTGAAACACAAGACATGCAGAAAGAAACTACAGCCGAAAGAGGTAAAGGAGATATTAAAAAATTTGAGGTCAGAGGCCTAGTTTTATTGAATACAAAATATCTTCCTACCCATACACTTTCTGCTGTCTTTAGCCGTACCGGGACCCGGCGAAATTTATCGCGGAAGAGTTGGCGCTACCCACAGACGTCTAAGCACCCTGAAGCTGAACCAGCAATTGTTTTGAGCATGGAGTGCAGCGATCTCCATCTCCAACGGCGTAAAGCGCTCCACCTTTGCATGAAGCTGCGAATTCGTCTGCTCAACGGCTAGGAGCCACATCGAGCGCGATAAGCCTCTAATTTGATGCGATCCGTGCACAACGTGTTCCAAGCTTTCGAGGCCTTCCGCGCAGCGGTATGCGACGCCCACTGGAGTCCCGATCGCGTCAGATCTCGTCCTTAAGACTTTAAGAGTATCGCGATTCGCCGAACGGCGATCGATCCAGTTTTGGTCGTTAGCCGCCGACTCTTCTCGTCGAGAGGAATAGTGTTTGCTATCACGTAGAACGCCTTGTGGGTCAACGTCGTCGCCAGGGTCAAACCCAGTATATTGTGAAGTGGCGGGGATACCCCGACTTCGAGGATTCGGGAGAGATTGAATTGCAACTTCGGCAAGAATACTCAGGTGTTATGGATACTTATGGTCAGAAAGATCATGACGCTCCGCGCCCGCGTTTATCGGCAATAGCCAGAGAAGCCGAGGGATCATCAGCTGAGCTCAAGCTATGGCCCTGAGTGCTGCGGTCGCAGACCAACCCGTGTGACAGACTACAGAGCTCGCGGGAGCGTGATGGATCAACCGATACGTCGCAGGGCAACACTGCAAACAAGTTGGCGACGCGCTTTGAGTTTGGCAAATCAAACCAAGGATGGCGTACCACGCGCATGTCCACTTCCTTGTAGCTCAAATTTAAGTTGTACAGCTAGGAAAGTTTACGGTGCCGCTGCACATATCGCTGAAATAGCTCTTCGTCATATGTAGTGGTTTTGCCAGGGGGCGAGCACCACAGCAATCGTCCGCATCGCGTGTACAGGACTGCTTCCACTCTGAGCACGAAGTCGAGTGCGGTACGTATCCACCGGGATTTTTGAGGGACTAAAAAGCGATCTAGGAGAGATTTTCGTTCGTCAAGCTCAGATTTTGTAAAAGCCGGGACCCAATTGCGTTGACAACCAACGAGCGAGTGATCGCGTCCTTCTCTTCTGTAGCGAGATCTGCCAAGCGGAAGCCGTATTTCACACGAGGGTCAAGGATCTACGACGGATGCGCGCGCATGAGAGCCGCCTTGCAAACAGCATTCATTTGCTGCTTCTTTGCCTCGTCACGGTCATTGGTAATGACACCACTTACCTATGAAGTCGAGACTTGTGGATAAAGACCCGGCATCGGCAAGGTTCCAGCAGGGATCACGTCGCGCCGCTGGGACACCTTGTACTCTTCTTTTTGTCATCTGTAAAAGGATTATCCAACTTGTAGTCGACTTCCTCCGAATGCTCGACGAGGTAATGGCGGGCACAGTGCGCGGTCGCGAGTAGTTATCGCGTCTGCGTTCTTGGTCGTGCCACGACCCTATCACCGACAAAGCGCTGCGCGGCTCACGGCTACTGAGAGCTTAGGTTACGCTTCCCTT